>NC_080389.1:54586255-54777815 GCF_028751815.1 Salvia miltiorrhiza
ATAATGGTAGCGTTGCCAATTGATAGAGATGTGGCATTAATGGTGGACCAGCATGTGCTCCCGGCGTATCCTTTCTCATCTCCGACCCACCGGACGTCGGGGCCGGCGTCGGAGAATATATTTATGCTGCTCTGCAGCTCCCTCACCATCGAAAACCAATCCTTGAAGTAATACCTCATGTTTTTTGCATTCGAACCTTTTGCTCCATCGAACCATATCTCTCTCACATCGCCATATCTGTAACAACATGCAATTTCATCTTTATTCCACATTCACAAAATCCATGATATGAGGCTCTATAAACGCATGTGTTTGAGATGTTAATTAATTCAATAAATATATTATCTCATTATCAGAAAAAATATATTTATAACGAGCTAATGCATGTTCGTCTGTCGATTCTGTATCATACAACGCAAAATCCAAAAGATTTTCTGCCACTACCATAATTTTTCTTCAGGAAATTAAGTTCAGCAACTCATAACACATAATTGATAATACTACAAACATACTCAAGTCAAGCAAATGATACTAATTAATTAGGATTAGTTTAAATAGCTAGACCAAAGTAGCATAGGAACTTGTTTTTTAATTGATTAGAAATTTTTGAATATCCTTAATTAAGGCTGTTGATATAATTTCTACAATTGATACAAGATATTCTTAACGTGATAGAATTGGAGAATATACTCAATTATTCAATAAAAGTATATTAACTAGAATTGATGAATTTGTAATGAGCAGAAATGACGACCTGTTGAGAAGTTCTTGCAACTGAGCCAAATAATACTCATTGTAGAGCTTATCATGTCCATATCTAGGATCATGGCGATCCCATGGCGAAAGGTAAAGGCCCGAATCGATTCCGCGGGCCTTGGCCGCATCCACGAACTCTCTCACCACATCTCCCCTCCCATTCTTCCAAGGGCTTCCCATCACAGAGTGATCAGTGTATTTTGAGGGCCACAAGCAGAATCCGTCGTGATGCTTGGCCGTCAGAATCATCAACGAGACGCCGGCTTCAGCCGCAGTGTCGGCCCATTGGTTGGCGTTGAGGCCCGTTGGATTGAATAGAGACGGGCTTTCCAGCCCGGTGCCCCATTCTCTATCGGTGAAGGTGTTGACACCAAAATGGAGGAACATTATCATCTCTCGTTGCTGCCATTTCAATTGGGAATATGATGGCAATGGAGGAATCGGCAGAGGTGGGGTTGCTACATCACTCCATGAGAAGCCTAATTGGAATACCAAAAGCAATGTTGAGAAGCGCAAGAAATTATGAGTTTCAGCCATTACTATCTCTACCTAGCTAGCTTGATGGGATACTAATTTAATTACGATGAAAACAAGGAATTTGGGTGAGTGGGTGGGTGGGGTTATGAAAATGGGGACCAAAAGGAATGGAAATATTGTGATTGCATTGGGGATGTTGTTTTATTACATATAATTACCTTAAATGAAAATGCAGTGGTCACTATATACATACGTATGTTGCTGTCACTCAAGGTCACGGGGAGGCTTATTATCTCTGTCAAAATCCTTGGTAACAAAATAAAGTTTCATCTCACATTTTAAGATTAATAATAGTGCGAATCACACGTGGTTAATAATGTTAATTATTTGGATTTATTTACAGTGGGGGTACGTATTTAATTATGTAATTTATCAAAAAAAAAAAATATACATAATGGCGTACGTATAAGACATAATAGAGTTGGCACTGAAAAAAATATGTTGTTGTGCGTATACGGGTAGAGGGGCGGACGCTGACGAGTGCAAGTACCCCCAAATTTTTTTATTTATTTTTTGTATATATACATAGTATAATATAGGAAGAGGTTCTAATAAAAACCTCTGTTAAAATGAGAACTAGGAACCTAATCTTGACCTTTTAAATATTAGATCTAGTGGTTAGGATTTAGTCAACAAAAGAAACTGTGCATCTATTATATTTTACTGTGCAATTAAAAAATATGCAATTTATGCAATTGAAACCAACAATGCAAAATACTCAAGCAAATCGAAATTGTGCATCTATGCAATTGAAACTGTGCATCTATGCAATCGAAATTGTGCATATGTAGTTTAATCTCAGCCCTCTATTTTATTTAAATCAATGATTTTAAATTGGTTCCTAGTTTTCATCTTAAGAGGGGTTTTTATATTAACCCTACCCGTATAATATATTTAGAACTAATAATATACAAAGGGTTGGAGTGTTCCCTAAGTAACTTACACGACTACACACCAAACACCAAATTACCAATTTTTAACTCTCTTTCTCTAATCTCCATACCCCCCAAATTAACCCAAGACATTAATTATGAAAGATACTCCATGTGCTTACTATGTTCATTGTTTTGCTGATCATCAACTGCAATTAAAATTGGTTGCCGTTGCTAGAAAAAATAATGATTGTAGTTGATTTTTTGAAACACTTGCAAACTTGATGAATGTGATTGGAGTTTCTTGTAAGCGAAGAGATATGATTCGAGTAATTCAAGCTCAAAAAATTGCTCATGCTTTGGAAATTGGTGAACTTGAGAGTGGATCGGGTTTGAATCAAGAGGTAGGTTTGAAAAGACCTGGTGATACTCGTTGGGGGTTTCAGTCCGACAGTTTATTTGCTAATCAAGTTGGTGTAGATTCTCTCAGTTGCTACTACAGGTGTGGAAAGAGTATTTTCGGGAATGACCTATTTCAAAAATAGGTTGCGAAATTGTATGCATGGGTGATCAATTGTTAAATGATTGTTTGGTTATTTTCATTGAGAAAAATATGTTTCTACAAATTCTCGATGATAATGTAATTGATCGATTCCAGAAAATGAAGACTCATCGGGTCAGGCTCAACGCTCAATTGAAACGATGTTTTTACATTTTAAATATCATGTTTATGTTCAAAATAATTTTAACTTTTCTATCAATCGTCCCTCCGATTTTATAATTTCGAATCCGCGCCACTGTCGGTAGCTAGTAAATATATGACGACCACTCTCGAAAAAAAATATTTACTACATAAATTTCAGTAATGCGCTCACGTAACTTTTTTTCTAGTTGTGTCATGTGAAAGGCACAAACAGCTAGAATATAAAATTTATCAGTTGAGATTGCTAATGAGTAAATAAATAAGTAATGAGAAATAAATAAATAAAGTTTATCGGTTCAGCTTGCTATTGCTAACCTAACTCATGTATACAAGTTTTTTAGTTCATTATTTTGACAAACATGAATTTTCTACCTTTTAAGGTGCATTTGATGTTATATATGAAAGACAATCATGTTTAAAATAAACTTGAAGCTTAATTTCTTTATATTATGAAGTATTATATACTTGTTAGGTTAAAATAAACTCGAAGCTTAATTTCTTTATATTATGAAGTATTATATACTTGTTAGGTTATTTTGGTGTACTTTTTTAAAAAATAGTCAAAATTTACAAATGTTCTACATGAGATCTTGAAGTTCGACTTGATAAAAAGATGTAGCTAGCAAAAAATCAAGAATCATAATTGAAATGAAGAAGAATGAGCCTAAATAGCGAAGCCGTGCTGGCTCAAAGCAATGGTTGTGGGCAAGGAAAATTAGCCTATGGCCCGCGGCAAAACCCGCAACCACACCTACGAACGGCCTCGGTCAATGCAGAAGGTTGTTTCGCGTTGAAGTTGACAATTTGGGTAAGAGTATTCCATGATACTTGGTGTTTTTTGGTGTTATAGGCAGTGGCGAATTCAAAATTTTAAAATTGGGACAGCTTATTTTCTCTTCAATATTGAATAATATTATCTTTGAATAATGATGTGAAAATATTTTTCAACATTTTTTCATCTTTCCATCTTTAGTAAACATATGATAAGAATGGTGAAAAAGATAATACTTTTTCATCTTTTTTTTCTTATCAATCATTTTCCAATGAAAAATTTACTATCAAAATAAATACACCCTAAAAATAATTTGCAATAGCATTTAGGACTTGTATTGAATTCACTTTCACCATTTTTTCTTGGAAACACAATTTATCTAAACTTTGCAAAGATAGCTAGCTGATCATCTTTGCGGGAGATGTATTTGCGTTAACAGGCTTGAAAATAAAATAATGGTGGAAGTAGATTCACGAAAGTGATGAATGACTAAAAATAATAATTAAAAGGTAAATTATTTATAATTATTAATAAAAACTACTTAAGAATGAAGTCATAAATACAATTTATATTATTTGAGGGCTATAGGCTATAATGCATTTAATATGAGGCTATAGATTATAGAATAAAAAAATAATTTTATAATTATTTATTACTCCCTCCGTCCGCCAAAAGTAGACCATTTTTACTATATTGGGCGTCCGCAAAGAGTAAACCACTTTCCTTTTATGGAAATGGTCCCACCACCCACTTTAATCTTTTATCCTTACAAACACTCTTTATTTACAAAAAAACCACCACAAATTCAATCTCAACCACACATCTAATAAAGTGGTGGGACCCTTTCTCCACTACATCAAAACCATCACCAATTTTATTAAATCCCGTGCCCAACCAAAGTAGTCTACTTTTGGCGGACGGAGGGAGTATTATTATTATTATTATTTTAACTGAGACTATATTGAATAAAATGAAGGCTATTAGTAGAATTATCCATAAAAATTGGAGGCCTATAGCCATGTCCAATCACTCGAATTATTCTTAGGGTGATTCTATTCATAGCCCCCATTTTACTCTTTGTAGCCTATATTTAAAATAATAATACAAAATAATTTTGAATGTACAAATTTGTCCTAATGCCCATAGCTGCGAACCTCTGCAATCACTCCCCAAAATTGTTCATTGGCGATGCAGAACACAACACGCAGCCACCACCAACTCTTCGACATCACGAACCTGAGCCCTTCTTGTTAAATCAACAACTCATCGACTTTCTGAATTTTGCTATTTCAAAAGAAATTATATTATCTGGATTGAAAATCATATTAATAAAGAAACAGATGAAAAATCTTATAGCTCAAGAAAAGAGACAAAAATCAGGACATTCAAAGTAAAAGCTTGGAAATTAAGAAAATTTAACATGCCATATTGATGAGCGAAAAGTTAACATTCCCATGGATTCAGAAACAAAACATTGTCTTGACATCGAAATTGGTTGGAGAATTTTGTCGAACAGTAGTGTGGCATAGGAAAGAAACTTAATTTGTCGTTGTTGGGGTTAAGTTAGAAGATAAATTGGCTTAGATCTTCGTTTTAGTATATTTATTTTGTTCTGACATTGATTGGTATTTATATTATATGGATGGCTTCTACTCTGTTGAGCTTATTATTATTGTGTATGATTAGAATGAGAATTTGCCTTCATTTTCTGGTGAAAGTTATAGTCAAAGTAAAGAATATATAAAAAAAGATATCATTGTTAACGATAATGAATGTAGAAGGAGGTTATTTGTATACTTTATGATAATGCTTATTTGTCTTCATCGTTCTTTCAGAATGAATGTAGAAGGAAGTTAAAGAAGATGACTAATTGTGAAAGATGAGTTTATTCACGTAAAAAAATGGGGCTAAGGGATAAAATAGTCCATATTTAATATTTACTATAATATTTTATTAAATAAGGGGTTATAAAGAGTAAAATTGAGGCTATGAATAGAATCACCCTTATTCTTATGAACTTAGGATCTTATTGGGCTTCAAGTACAAGTGAGGTGAAGCCCAAAGAGAGATATATCATTATCAATTTGTATCCTCCTAAAAGATTAAAATTATTTACTGAATTATTTGCTTTTTTTTTTTAATTGGAAATGAGGAATTGGAATTCGTAATTGATCACCACTTTTTTAAACATGAATTAAGAACCTATGCTACTGTCACCTTCTCCCTTATATATGCACGCCAACACCACACAAAAATTATAGTATATATTATCGATCTCACTTCAAAACTCAACACTCTTTAATAGTTGTCTTCGTGGTGGTGAGAAGAAAGTGCTCATTGTTCGACATCAGAATTACCCTAATTATTGAGATTGAGTCTATTTTCCGTTTTTAGTGCATGTCTATTGGATTCTCACACAAATCACTGCCTCAATTTAATTTGTGGAACCTAATGATGATCTATTTTCTAGTGCTCCAAATTTATTTTCCTTTTCTACTACAATTTTTTTTCAAACTGTGTTTACATGCATCTGGAGAAACTTCGATCTATAACGATTTCACACTATGAATCTATATATTATTGAACTGACATGATCACTGAAATATTCTAATGTGGTTGTTTTCACATTTTTCCCTACTGGAGGACTATGCAATCCAATTTCGATGGCCCAACTGATGAGCCCGCTCATTTATGGGCCTTCTTCGGATGCAATAAACTGCAAGTGTAATTTAATTTTAGATGTGGACATCTTCATTCACTTTTTACTTTAGTGTTCGACTTTTCTTTGTCTACATGTTTTGACGATGTTTTCACATTTTTTAATGTGATTCAACCACCCATGCTCTTAGGGTGTGTCTGCTTTGAGGTATAAATGAGGGATAAGCTTCATTTACCACCTTATATTTCGTTTATTTTGATGTATAAAAAAATTTGGGCAGATTGTATAATTTTTCGGGCAGCCCCTTATCCCTTGAGAAATGGCTAATTTTATACCTAACAGAGGGTGGTATAATTTTATACCATCTTATAAGGAGTGGATAAATATATTATCCTTCAAATTAAATAAAATGTAACAAATGTGATCCTCACTTTAAGTGATAAGTTTATGCCTCATTATATTATCCCTCTATTTAGAGGGATAAAAAGCAAACACACCCTTAAAGTAAGAGTAAGGGGCCATTTCCAACTCGTTGGTTTCTCTAGTCTATGATTAATTGTTCTCCCTTGAATATGTCCATGTTTTGTATAAATGAATCGTTCTTCTTTTTAGTACGTTAAATAAGGCACATCCCATTCTACGTGTTTACTTGGGGGCGATGGTTAGGCCGGAGCTCCCGAAGTACTCCCACACTTGTTGCTGTAACGGTTTTCTTTTTTGGTTTTCTCTTAGACGCGCGAGCACTCTTTTTCCTTGTTACGGTTTTTCTCTTTTGATTTTCTGTAACAAGGTTTTAACGAGGCTCGACCCTTGTTTAGCGTTCTGTGCTTTTTTGGATTTATTAGGTTTTTTTCTCTCTTTTTTGACTCTTTAATAAAATCGTATTTTAAGTATTAATAATGCAGAAAACTACTTGAACCAAATTCAATAAATAATACTCCTAGTAATAAGCTTTTATGTCTTAGTAATAGTAATTTGACGGTTAAAACAAAAGTTAATGAAAGTGTATCGCCCACGCAATGACGTTACCTCTTAGAGTCTTAGTATTAATGCAGAAAACTACTTGAACCAAATTTGCTTTACCATATTATTGTCAATAAATAATAGTAATGACTATATATTAAACTTGATAATTAATAAACGAAAATAAAAGTGTATGAACTCAATTTAAACAAATAAAAGTGGTGCCAAATTTAATAAATGACTAAATGCAAGTTACAAATGTTGATTAGGCTGAAAACAAAAGTTACTATTTACGTCATTCAGTTTCGTTATCTATCTATTATTAAATAGGATACATTTTGGAGAGCCCACATTCATTCTCTATCCTACGTGGCGCTCTCAATAATCTCAATTCTCTTTTTTCTAATTTCCACATTTTACTCATTTTCAATAATAATTAAATATACATATATTATTTGATTCATCATTAATTTCCCATCATTAACATCAATTAGTTATTACGCATCTTGCATTTGGAAGGATAAAATTTATGCTCATTAATTAAAACCTTCCTTATATAATGGCATCAATTACTTTTCATATTTTATACGATATTAGTTATATTATAATTTAAAATGCATCATGTTCAAGGATTTATGCTTTAATATATTATTGCTTTTTTATACAGATCTATAATATTATTTATTTATACTCTAATAACATAAGTCATTTATATTTTTCATATTTTATACTATAATATTGGCTCTATTTAAGCTTCAACCAAAGCAAATCAAATGCATCATGTTCAAAGTTTCACAATAAAATATAATAGTAAGGCCAAATTGTCGTTTTTCAAAATATTCATTAGTGTTCTTTTAGTTTTTTTAGTTCACTTTTTGGAAATGATATTTCTTTAATTGATATTATTCTAATTATTCATTAATATTTATCAATCAGCTAATTAATTGGCATGTTACGAAGCATAATTTGTGGCAATATTAGTTACATTAATAAATTTTCCTTTTTTTATACTACTTTTCACCTATAAATTATAGAATTCTGCAACCAATTTCATCCACAATATTAGTTCTTTATGCATCTTCATTCTCTTTTCCTATTCAGCAGCTGCGAATACTATAATATATATTGTATTGTGTGTTAACAAATTAAGATGATTCTGAAAGTCTCAAGAGAAAAAAGAATTTTATCATAAATAAGAGATCAAGGATTCTTATTGAAGCAGAAGCTCTAGATCTTAGTCTTAGCAAGGAAACCATCACAAATTGCTTACATTGTAAAAAGAAGTATAAAACTCCATCTAAAGAGAATAATGTCTCCAAATGTTGGTTTGATGTATCATTTTCAAATAGATTTGAGAGATATAGATTAATGGCATGTTGTACAATATATAAATCTTGATTGTTGATTAATATTAATCAACCAATAATAAGAAGTTCCAAAATATAGTTTGTGGCAAAAAATATTGATTATAACAATAATTTTTTTTAATTCTATATTATTTTTCTACCTTTAATTTCTAGAATTCTTCAATCAATTTCACTAACATTTCATATTGTCTATGCTCACTCATTCAGACATTTGCAATTAAAAAAGTATTTTCAATATTATATTTGTTGTATTTCCTTCATTCAGAGTTTCAGACTTTCCAACCAACCAATGAAGTATATATTTTCCTTCATTCCGATTTTTCAATTATATGTATTTTCACTCTAATGGATTTACATTTATCGTTGAAGAAATATATCATGAATGCTTTTTCTTAATAATTAAAACATAGTAATAGATTAAGTAACTAATTTGAAAAATAAACTAATCTATATATTAAATTTATTAATTATATAAAAAAAATTAAATATATTGAATGCACTACATTCATCCTCAATTTTACGTGGCATCTTCTCCATTGTCCATTCTTAGCTATTATAAAACCTCTATCCCACATGAAAAACATATTAAACTTTAACTATTCATAACCTAAATAAAATGACATTCATCATTCCTATATTAGGCATTTGTTATTCCTATATTGATCTTCTATTAAATTTTATCATGGATAAATTTGCGATTCGTGTGGGTTTCACCACATGGCGAATCCCCCCAATTTTTTTTTATTTTTTTTAAATCGGATTCGCGAATCGGGTGCGCCCACCTCACGAATCTGGTGCATTTAGGGTGCATTGAGGGTTATTTTGAATAATTTCATTATTTTTAGGCTCTTTTACAATTTTTTCAATTTATTGCCCATGTGTCTCTTCGATCCCTCAACAAAGAAGAATTCAATTTCAAGAAATTATAATCCTACTAGATTTTATTTTCTAAGTTCTATCATAATTAGTAGTAAACTAATAAATTAAATAATTATAAGAATACAAGTGGCAGATTGAAATGCTTTATCTTGCAATTTAAGCTATTATATGTATTTTATTTCTTAATATTTGACTTATAATTTGCAATGCAACATTTAATTTATTAATGTTCTTTTCTTTTTTTCAATTTGATTGGTCATATATAATAAAATATATAAATATAACAGACGTATCCTTCACGAATCGCATCGATCCTATATGTTTTGAAAATCTGTATCCCCACACCCGAATCGTATCGCTCCCGCACCCGCCCCCTCGCACCTGTACAACATAGAGTATCATGTTAGTTGATATTTCTATTTGAATTTTTTTATTATTTTAATTCTTTGTTATTTATACATTAATAATTAATATATATTTTGTGTTGTTCGAATTTTAGTTGAGATGTATAATCAACTAATCTAACAAATTATATTTGATTATTTAGCTATTTTATAAAATGAAAACGTATAGTAACAACAATTTTTTATTAATTTTCTAATTATTACGGGTATGAATTTGTAAATTCTAAATGAGTTTCATCGCAAATATATATTTTGAATTTGATTATTTATATTTTCTTATTCATATTATTAATATACTATAGTTGTTACAAGTTATTTGATTGTGTAGATTTTTATAAAATTTAAACTGGTTCGACAAATTGGCATATATTACTATATGAGTCGAGAATGGATAGTAAAATCACTTACTAATAGAGGTTTGAACTAATAAATTTATATAAATGAAATATCTAAACTGATTAGAGTTCTATTTGTTAGAGAGTTGACAATTGAAGTTATGGTTGAATATAATTTCATATTTGATGATTCAATGCTCAAAACTCCAAACGAGATGATGCTCTTTCAAGTTTCAGATAAGATAATG
This sequence comes from Salvia miltiorrhiza, assembly GCF_028751815.1. Taxonomy (NCBI): domain Eukaryota; kingdom Viridiplantae; phylum Streptophyta; class Magnoliopsida; order Lamiales; family Lamiaceae; genus Salvia; species Salvia miltiorrhiza. The sequence goes on from NC_080389.1 coordinate 54,596,751, forward strand.
CTCATAAGTTAGAGGTGATCTGTCAAGTTTGAGACGAGAAGATGCCCACAACTTGGTTGCTTTTAAAACTTCAAATGATTTATTTGATGTTCGATAACTTAGTTATGAACTTTTAAACATCAAGGCGAGATGATTTTCATAATTAGTTATGATCTTACAAGTTCGATTATGATCTTTCAAACTCCAGATAAAATTATGATCAAAAGGAAAATTAAAAATATTAAACAAAATTAATAAATCTTGTAACACCAAATGAAACAAATCCCTCTAAAAAAAGGCAACAAATAAATCCTTCATCGTACCTATATCAAATTTATATATTTTTCTACTTTTTTTCTCTTACCCGTCAACTTTTTATAAAATTTCCTATGAAAGCTTATAGGAGTATAAAAGAGTATTTTTATTATCTCAAAAAAATTGATATTTAATTGTTAAAAGTTGTTGAGATTAATATATACTCCCTCCGTCCACGAGAGAGTATATATTAAATGGATTTGGAGGTTTTTAAATGGAAAAAATCTGCTGTGGGTTAGGGTGATTAGGGCAAGCCAAGGGGAGTTGAGTTGGGATGGAGAAGGTTTCTGGGTCGGGGGTAATAGAGGCGTGGGTGTGGGGTGGTGGAAGCGGGTCCTGGAGTTAAGTCGGGGGAGAAGGGCAAATGGCTTAGGGAGAACCTTGCTTTGAGAATTGGGGAGGGTAATCAACTGAGTCTTTGGAATCATTGTTGGGCGGGGGTAGAACTTTGGCGGAAGAGTTTCCACGACTCTTTCACCTTAGCGCTCACCGGGAAGGTAGCGCTCACTGGGCGGGGGGTAGAACTTTGGAATCATTCTGATACCATGATGCAATAAAAAAAATTTCCTTGCCTGAGCAAAAAAAAAAAACTCCCTCCATTCACAAAAGAACTTCCTATCTTTTCTTTTTGAGACGTCCACAAAAAAGCTTCCTACCTATTTTTGGACTATACCCCACCACTTATAATTACTCTTACTTTTCATTTTTCACAACTCGCAATATTAATTATAACACTTTTCACCACTCTCAATACACTCAACTACCTTTTATCCACTCTCAATACATTCAACAATATTTTTTCTTAAAATCTGTGCCACTCCCTCTTAAGAAGTTCTTTCATAGACGGAGGGAGTATAATTTAAAATGTATCACTAATTTAATTAATTATATAAATAATTTATATAAAAATATTTGATATATTTTAACATAAAAATAGCGTAAAATATATAAATTACAAGATAAAGTATTTACCCGTCGAATTTCGACGGGTAATACACTATATATTAGGCGTGAAATGACGCAACGTGAAACGACGTTATCTCAGCGTGAGTAAAAATCGTACTCCAAATTTATTAGTAATCCGACGTCGGAAAATATAAAATAATAGAAAAAGTCGGCAACCGTTGTTGTTTACGCATGCAAACCAGCATTTCATCATCACCTAAAATAAATTTATGCAACCGAGCCTGAAAATCCAGCATTACTTGGGATAATGCCAAAATATTAATGGAAAGTGGATTCAGCATTCAAAATTGGTCAATCACTACATTCATTGTTCCTGCGCTATACTAAATTTTTGGTTTGACATTCAGACTAAAAAATTGCAGAAGGCCTGCATTAAATGTTGAAGGTTGGAAATTGGTGTTTAAGAAACTACAGAAAAATGCAGACAAAACTGGGACATACGGTGCATTATTTCCTTCTTCCACTTGCCATTTTCTATCCGGAGCCATTTATCTTCTTGTCTCTCTCAATTCTCAAAAGAGATGACTCATAACCAACATGATTTTACAGTCTCAAAACATTACATACACGCAACAATATTGTATATATTTAGAAATGTGAGACGTAGTATCCGATATATATGAATTTCGTTATCTATCTACTTGATAATTAATGCGCCTACGTGGTTGCAGAATAATTCCTAATGCATTCTTCACCTCTTATACGATTGAGTCATTCTGGTTGATTCTTTATATGTATATAAATAAAAACTGCAGTAGCATTAGTAAAAGATTTAAAGTTTCGTTGACTAGATAAACGACGACGTGCGTACGCTTGAGTTGATGTAAGGATCAGATTTTGACTTAAGAGGAAACATAGTCAATATATTATTTCAAGTTGTGTGAATTAATTAATTGTGAAGAAACATCTCTCATGTATGGTGGAGTTAACACTCTCCACCTACAAAATCCTCACCAATGACCAACCCCTACTATTACTCACTTCCGCCACTAGGCCATCTCTAAAGGACATATATATCCCTCATTTTATGTATGTTAATTTGTAGAAAGAGCGTATATTGTACATCTAATTAGTACTTCTTCAGTCTAAGATAAAATTTTATATTTTTCTTTTTCGGAGACGGTCCACGAAAAAAATTTCTACTCCCTCCGTCCCACGAATCTTGAGTTGCTTTTCTTTTTCGGTTGTCCCACGCATCTTGAGTAATTTTCTTATATGGCAAAAAAATTCCTCTTTATTCACCTTTTCACTTTTTCACCATACCGAGTCAGAGGGTTTTTTAGGACAGTAACTTAGGTCAATTTCAAAATTAGGACAATAAATTTCGGGCTTGTAAAAGTAGGACACTAATTATTAAGTATTGCACCCGCAGGACAATTCTGGGCCCATTATCAAATTTCGGGCTTAATCTAATGATGTGTTAATTCTCAAATTCCATGTCATTAAAAATAAGAGTGAATTTGCCACATAATCAACCCACCCATGATTCATCAACTTCCCCATTCCATAACTTACGTGAAATTGTTTCTCCAAGATAGTGAAGGGTTTGAAGACATTCTCTGCAACTAAAGCTTGAACCCCCCAAATTTCTCATTGGTGCGACAATGGTGAAAGTAAGAGAGAAGAGATATTTGCATCAACCTCCTCCCATGTACAGTAAGTATTTCAAACCTTAAATTTCTGTATTGGATTTTACTTATTTCATATATGAGACCAAATTGCAACTATAACTTCAATTGTTCACAAGAAATTTGGATAAGAAGGCAAGGAAAGATCCCATTTATCAAATACGTACATCATATACTTCGTTTATACTTACTGATATTAAATTTGAATGCTTAAATTTCTGTATTGTATTCCACAATACAAAGTATTGGATTTTACTTATTTCTGTATTTTTTTATTCCGAACGTAGATATGTCCTTGAAATTTTTAATGAATTTGTTGTGGTCCAGGGCATTTATTTTAATAAATGTGGTGTGTGGTCCTCAATGTTTATTTTAATGAAAGATTTGTATTTTTCAGTTATTGTGGTCTTGAATGTAGGGTTTTAGTATTTAATCGATTTTTTTTTTCTTTTGCAGAAATTGACAAAGGTTATCTATCAGTTAATATTCATTATGATGGTGCATTTGTTTCATCACCTAGTGCAAAATATGTTGGGGGTGATCGAATGATATTAGACTATGTTGTTGCTAAGCAATTGAGCTTACAATCTTTAAGGAATAGTGTTTCTGAGTGGTTGTTATGTGATGGAGACATAAGGTTGTTTATATTACAAGATAACATGTTTAGATTGATGTCCTCTGATGTTGAAGTTAAAGAGTATTGTCTAGGGAGTTTGGCTAAAAGACAAGTTGACTTTTATGTAGAAGAAGATAAGAATGGCTCATTGAATGTTGGGGAGGATGTTACAGAAATTGATGTGAATCTAGGAAGTACTTTTGTTTCGATAGATGTTGAGGGAAGTAAGGACTATGATGATAGAATGGTTATGGCTAATGTAGATGACAGATCAAAGGACTTTTCTGATGGTGATTATAATATGGTAGAAGACTCTGATGAACAAGATGATGATGACGCATCATTCTATCAATATGTGTCAAAAGATCTTGATTTTCATGAGGACGAATCTGGTGGGGAGAGTGACCAAGAGGCTGATGTCGTGCATACTAATTTTGATGAGTATAAGGACTCTGATGGTGAGTTGGAGGCAGCGAGTAATCCGGTCTTCAATCCTGAAGTTATATTTGAACCTGATTTTGAATTGGGTATGATATTTACTTCTAGGGAACAATTTAGGAAGGCTGTCCAGTCTCATGCAATTAGAACGAAAAGATCCTTAAAGTTTACAAAGACTGCACCTACGAGAGTATATGTAAAATGTGAAGATAAAGAGTGTAACTGGAGTATTCATCTTACCAAATTGAAAGATGAAGACACTTTTCATATTAGGAAGTATGTGAGTAATCACAAATGTGACAAGACATTTCATGTGAAGAATATGAAGTCCACATGGTTGAGTGAGAAGTATTTAAATAAATTTGTTGCAGACCGCACAAGAAATGTGCAAGCTTTTAGGAAGGATGCAATAGCTGAGCTAGGCATTGAGATATCAAAAGAGCAGGCATATAGAGCTAAAAAACTAGCTCTAAAAAAACTTGAGGGAGATCCTGATGAGCAGTATGCTAAATTGTAGGAATATTCTGAGGAGCGTATATTGTACATCTAATTAGTACTTCTTCAGTCTAAGATAAAATTTTATATTTTTCTTTTACGGAGACGGTCCACGAAAAAAATTTCTACTCCCTCCGTCCCACGAATCTTGAGTTGCTTTTCTTTTTCGGTTGTCCCACGCATCTTGAGTAATTTTCTTATATGGCAAAAAAATTCCTCTTTATTCACCTTTTCACTTTTTCACCATACCACACACTTAACACACTAAATACTGGAGTATTTTTTTAATTCTCGTGCCGAAAAGAATTGACTCAAGATTCACGGGACGGATGAAGTATCTATTTTTGAACTATACTCCATCACTTATAATACTCTATTTACCCTTAATATTCACATTTTCACCGCTCTTAATACTAATTCCAATACATTTTCACCACTTTCAATACACTCAATTTTTTCTCCACTCTCAATACACCCAACAACTTTTTCTTAAAACTCAACTTTTTCCAAATATATATAAAATATATTTTGGACAAGGTATTGTAATTAATTAATGTATTGTTGTAGCATTTTAATATCTAATGAATTAATAAATTATTTTAAATATTTAATTTACACAATTACCCTTAAAAGTAAATATTTCTTCCGTCTATGATAAAACTTTTTAGGAGGGAGTGCCATGAATTTAAGATGAGATTGTTGAGTATATTGAGAGTGATGAAAATTTGTTATAATTAGTACTCTCTCCGTCCATGAAAGAACTTTCTAGGAGGGAGTGACACGGGTTTTAAGAAAAAATATTGTTGAGTGTATTGAGAGTGGATAAAAGGTAGTTGAGTGTATTGGGAGTGGTGAAAATGTGTTATAATTAATATTGGGAGTTGTGAAAAGTGAAAAGTAAGAGGATTATAAGTGGTGGGGTATAGTCCAAAAATAGGTAGGAAGTTCTTTTGTGGACGTCCCAAAAAGGAAAGATATGAATTTCTTTCGTGGACGGAGAGAGTATTAATTAAGAGTGATAAAAGGGTGAAAAGTAAAGGTAAATGAGTATTATAAGTTGTAGGGTATAATTCAAAAATTGAATATGAAGTTTTTTTGTGAACGTTTCAAAAATAAAAAATATAAAGTTTTATAATTAATGAAGGAAATATGTTATAGGGACACAGCAGACAATTTATAATATGTTTTTTTTTTAAGAGGACAATTTATAATATGTGGTCAAAACATTTTTTATTAGTAACGATAGTATAGAGATCGATGTATAATTGTTTATATACAATCACGCACATACCAAAGACATTTATTACATGCATCATCAATTAATTCAAAAAAGCTACATCTACAATTAAAACACAGAGATGTCACCTTGAGCTTGCATCCTTTAAATTCTGAAATTCTTGCCACTTTCCGCTTACCGTACCCACCCACAATCCCTAAAGCATGGCCAAAATCAGGAACAACAAGATTCTACTAAACCACTTCTTCACAGAATCAATGAAGCTCCCAATTCTTGCACTCCTCTTCTCCTTGGAATCTGTATTCATCCTCCAGAAATGGGGGCCAATGTACCACACTCTCGCCGCCCTATCCTTGCTCGTTCTCGCCATCGCCAAACTCTACATCTCAACCCCTTCTCCGCTATACCTAGTCGACTTCTCATGCCTCAAGCCTCCAAACTTCTGCAGGGTGCCATTGGCAACCTACATCGAACACGTGAAGATGCTCGACTTCTTAGACGAAGAAAGCGTGTCCTTCATGGCCAAAGTCCTGAAACAGTCCGGGCAGGGCGAGCAGACGTATCTCCCTCCGGCCATCCACTTCATCCCACCAAAATCAAGCCACCACGAAGCCACCGAGGAAGTGCACATGGCCCTCTTCCCCGTCCTCGAAGACCTTCTCGCCAAGACCAAGACTTCCCCCGCAGAGATCGACGTTCTCATCGTCAACTGCAGCGGCTTCTGCCCGGCGCCGTCGCTCTCGTCGATCGTGGTGAACAGATTCGGCATGAGAGAGGACGTGAAGAGCTTCAGCGTAAGCGGCATGGGGTGCAGCGGCAGCGCGCTGGGCATCGACATGGCTCACAACATACTGAAAACGCGCGGGAACTGCAAGGCGGTGATCCTGAGCACGGAGATTCTGTCGACGGGGTGGTACCCGGGCAGGGACAACGCCATGTTGGTGCTCAACTGCGTGTTCAGGATGGGCGCGGCGGCCATTCTAGTCACCAACAACGCACAATCCAAGAGGAGGAGTAAATACCGGCTGCTTTGCAGCGTCAGGACGCAGAGGGCGTTTGATGATAAGGCCTATTATTCAGCTTTTAGAGATGAGGATTCTGATGGATTTACTGGAGTCTGCCTCAAGAGGGACTTACTGCAGGTACCTCCCAACTCTAATTTAACTCATCTCAATTATGTTTTGCCTAGCTTCTTCACATTTTATGACCTAATCAAATTAACTTTCAATCGGACTAGTCTCTGTATAAACTGGAATTTGCTATCAAAATTATATATATCTTCGCCATGTCCAAGGGTTGCTTTGGGTATCATATGTCATTATCATGATTTTTGTCGCTTTCCGGTAAGCAAATTAACATGGGATGAATAGATGCTCAACAGCCACACTGTGGCCATCCACAAATTATTTAAATAGAAAAAATTAATTTATTTTTTAAAATAAAAATAAGATTTAATTATTTTATTATATTTTCTATATTATAGTTATTTTTTATGTAACTTTTTTATGTTTATTAAAAAATAAAATAAAAATAAACATGTAAATAGAATGTAGATAATACAATAAAATAACTAGATTCTATGTTTTTAAAAAAATTAATTAAATAAATCAAAAAAAATCTATTAAATTAAATTATGAGTGGCCATAATTAATGTGACTGCATAGATTTATTGATGCCAAGATATGCATATGAAGTTGTTTAGTGAGGCACACTTTTTCATGATGGACCAAGGGCTTTTCAATTCCCTGTAGTAGTATTAATTAAAGACGTATATATCTTGGATATTGTTTTGTTGTCCCAATGAATAGTAGATTAATTGGATTTATTCCTTGGCATAGGTAGTCGGTGAAACCCTAAGATCGAACATAACGATACTCGGGAGAAAACTTCTACCCTATACAGAAATGATCATGTACTCAATTTCCATTATGAAGAAGAAATACTTGGACAAATCGACGGAGATCTACGTGCCCAATTTCAAGAGCGTGGTGCAACATTTTTGCCTGCCGGCGTCGGGGAAGCCGCTGATCAGAGAAATAGGGAAGGGACTGAAGCTCGGAGAAAGGGAAATAGAGGCTGCATTGATGACATTGCATAGGTTTGGGAACCAATCTTCATCTTCTTTGTGGTATGAGCTTTCTTACATTGAAGCTAAGGAAAGGGTTAAGAAAGGTGACTGGGTGTGGCAGTTGGGCATGGGGAGTGGGCCCAAATGCACTAGTTTGGTTTGGGAGTGCATTAGGCCCATTGTTGGAGAGGCCCAAACAGGAGTTTGGGCTGATTGCATTCATAGCTACCCCAGATAGTTTTATTCATCTTATGATTGATGCCATGGATTTCATTTGATCTTCATTTTGTAGGTGTATGTTATCTTTCAACTGTATTAGGCAAGCCTTTTCTTTTTTGGGCAGGGTAATTAAAAAACCCTGCCATTGATGCTAGTGGTCATGTTTTGATAGTTCATCAAGTATTGATCAGAGCTGTTGCAATTGCTTCTGCTGCACTTACTATGCTTGGGATACTTAATGTTTTGATCATAACCTCATTGGTGAATCCTTTGGGTTTTTATTGGTTGATAGTTTTATAGACAAACTATCTCTTATGAAAATTAGTTACAGGCAGGGACAAACCCAAGATTAATTTTTGTTTAAAGAGATCTTTTAATAATAATAATAATAAATAATATATATATATATATATATATCCTCAAGAAATTATTAGTTAATTATAGTACTCCCTCCATCTACGAAAAATGTGGCACAATTATTATTTTTGGCGTCCACAAAAAACGGGGCACATTCCCTTTTATTATATGCATGGTCCCACATGTTTTCTTGATCGTTTATCCCTTACAAATACCCTTATTTACAAAAAAAAATCACATCTAATTCAATCTCAACCACTCATTTCATTATGGTGGGATCCTTTCTCCACTACATCAAAATCACTACCCATTTTATTAGATTTGTGCCCAGAAAATGTGTCCGTATTTTTCGTGGACAGGGGATAGTATTATAAAAAATAATCGAAATTTGACTTCGTGATCATTTTTTAGCTCAAATTTATAAATATTATAAATATAGCATTTATTTATAATCGTTGTTCAGTTTATATTCCGAGTGGTGGTGGTGGAGAGATGATTTGCAAAACAAAATATTATTTTTATTGTTATTTTTACAAATTAGTTTATCATGTATATTTTTTTTTGTATACACATAACTAACCTCGTTAAAACCGACTCTCATTTCATTATTTGATAACAAAAACAAAATACACAAGCTATATTTGTAATATTTATGAATTTTCTACTAAAAAGTGAATATTATTATTATTATTATTATTATTATTATTATTGCATTGATTAAACTTCGATTTAATTTGTACAATAATTCTACAAATTGCATAGAGACGTAAATTAATGTCCACTTTTTGCAATAGCCCATAAACCATACATAAAAAGTGAATCGCAATAGAAAATTACATGGCCCGACAGGCTCGACCTTATAACATTGGGTAAACAATAAATAGTAGGCGTTGCAACCACAATTTTATTGCATTGTGTACACTTAGTTTTATATAACAATCTGAAAACTGAATAAAAAGGATCCATCTCTGTTTGTTTTATGCGACATTCTTTAAACTAAATAAAAAGGATAAATCCCACTAAAAGAATTTGATACGACATACTCAACCTACAAAAGTTAGTGACATTTGAAAACTTAAAAGCAACAGACAAATTAAATCCTGAAAAGGGTTAAAATATAAAGAGGAGATTGAAGACTCGCACAGAACTAATACGTGCTGAATTTAATTTTATAAATTTACTACCATCCACGAATTTATTATGATGTGTATAATTGATCATCTATATATAGCATGAATAGAATTGTCAGTAGTTAAGGCTGCACGAAATTCAATCCATATTAAAAGGCGGTTTCGCGATGTTTAAGAAATACACGATGCCCATTGCACCACACTATTTATTATGAGTTGCCGAGCCGTTGAACAACTTTGGACCCGACACTAAATTCTCAGACATAAATATTGAGAGGTAGCTAAGGAAATATTAATTGCATTTTGCTACTTCTACTTTCTACTCGACTAATAATCTTTTAGCAATCTCAATAGGAAATATTAATTGCATTTTGCTACTTCTACTTTCTACTCGACTAATAATCTTTTAGCAATCTCAATAGGAAATATTAATTGCATTTTGCTACTTCTACTTTCTACTCAACTAGTAATCTTTTAGCAATCTCAATTTCATGCATGTGCTGCTACTAGATTCTTGTCCAAAATAAAACAACTAACTAAATTAGCTTACTCACTAAATTGTGATCAAAGGAAAGGAAATATAAAATTTTTAGGTTCAGCATGTAGCAGCTACTCTTGAAGGGAAGTAAATTTATGGTGTCACAAAAATGGTAATTTGCGTTCCCGCGCCAGCGGTAAATTAAGTGCCTAATATTATTACGGATAAATGTTGTGAATCACAATTTCAAGTTTTAGATGTTTTTCATTTTATACACGATTTTTTGATTTGTGGCTTTAGATGCATTACAAATGTACTATTATCTGAACTACAACAAATCTATTAATTTTATAAAATAAAACATATTGAAGTCACCTCATTCATCCTCAATCTGTAATGGCATATTCTCATCCATTTAGCTATTTTTTAACTATCTTAAATTCTCTGTTCTACATTATAATCCCTCCGTTACAGCTAACTTCATCACTTTCTTTCCGACACGAGTTTTAAGGAGTTAGTGTTTAGTGTGTTAAGTGAGGTATGTGAAAAAGTGAAAGGTGAATAAAAGGAAAATTTTTTGTCATATAAGAAAAGTGATCAAATTAGTTGAGGCACCCGAAAATGAATACTGATAAAGTTAGTTGGGACGAAGGGGTATTAAACTTTAGTAATTCATAATCTAAATAATAGGTCATTCATCAAATTCCTACATTAATCATTCATTATTCCCACATTGATCTTCTATAAAAATTTATCATTGGAAAAATTGAATTACTACAAAATATAAATTTTTGTATATATGTTTGACACATAAATAACTTTCATTATTAATACATTCAGAACATAAAATATGAGAAAATAAATTGAATTACTGTAAAATATAAATTTAGTAACTAAAAATGGTATATTTAAAATTTATATACTAAAAAAGTAATTACAAAAAATAGTAGTAATAATTAAATTACGTCACAATGATTTTTTTTATTATTCATCAAAAATCTAATTCGGTCTCACGTCAAATATTTAGTAGACTTGATCATTTAGATAATTTAAACAAAGGACAATAAGATCCAATTTTGATTTCACAAGAGAAAGATGAGTAGTCTTTTATTAGGTTCTCAATTGATGAAATTTAGTAAAATTTTAATATGAGAATAACGATTTAAGATAAATAAGAATAAAGAATGGAGAAAATGTTACATATAGGATTGTGAAATTATGGTGCCTTTAATATACTTTGTGGTGCCTTTAATGTTACAAGAGAATGAGTTTATTTGAGATACTTTATATTAGAAATTGTAATTTTTACAAAATCTAGACAAAATATCAAAAAAATTGAAAAAAAATTAATAACGAACAATATAAAATATATATTTAAACTTATTAATGTATGCATTCAAGAGTTTGGAGTGTCATGTTAGTTGACATTTCAATTTCAAATTTTCATCATTTTTAATCTTTGGTTATTTATACATTTATAATTAAGGGGTAATAGCCGGAAAAATACATAGAGATTTTCCATTTTTTGGGATATATCATCACCTTAAATTTAACCACGAAATACACTAATTTATAATTTATTCTCAATTATCCCACAACGAGGCTCTCCGGCGAAATCAAAACTGATGTGCCACTTGTGTGGCGAAATTGAAGCTGATGTGTCCATTTTTAGACGAAACAGCGTCGTTTCTGTCGCGGCCGCGCCCGCTAGGGATAGCGAACTCGGGGAAATCGCGACGAGGGGAGGGGATTTAGGAGCGGGATTAGAAAGGGGCATATCTAACCTTTTGATGACTCAACATTATATAAGACAACAAATTAAGAACAACAGATATTGATGGAGATCAAGGGGAAACATAATATTATCCAAACGGGTATGTGATGACATTGTTGAATAGTACATTATTGTTTGACGGATATCACTGGTACTCTCTTCTTCATACCGATGCCGTGAAATTCCGTTGGTTCTTTTCCGGGTGGTCGAAGGGAAATCTTTCGTTCACTACAAAGGATGGTGGCGAAATTTTCGGCTAACCAGTCCATTCCTAAGATCATATCTATGTCCCACATAAGCAGAATATTAAGATTGTTTGCTACCATCTTAAGTTCTCCCATTTCAAATTCTACGTTCGAACAAACATGAGTGGTAGTAGATCTTCCTCCTGAGGGTGTAGTGATTCTTAAGGCACACTTAGCTCGTTCTGATTCGATTTCTAAGGTATCTACGCAAGGGGCTGAGATAAAAGAATGCGAAGCACCAGTATCGAACAGAATCATAATGGAAAAACCTTTAAGCTTGCCCATACCTGCCAGGTTTCCCTGGTTTTTCTCGGGCTGGTTTTGGGTGATAGCAAAGGCTCTTGCCTGCTGCGGCGGTTGTTGCAGCTGTTTCTGTTGGTGCTGGCGCTGTTGGTGCTGGTGTGACTATTGTTGGCGGGGTTGCTGTTGCCCTGGAACTGCTCGGAGGGGTTGGGCATAAGTGGCCCTAATTGCAGCGCCCTGCTGTCTGTTGGGGCACTGAGAGGAGTAGTGACCCTTCTGGCCACACGTATAGCAACCGTCAGTTCCAGCCCTACAAACACCACGATGTGGTTTGTTGCATTTTGGACAAGGGGGTACTTCGTTCTGTCTTTGGTTGCCTCCGGCCGGGGCAAGACCCTTTTGCTTCCCTTGTCCTTGTGGCTGAAACTGTCCAAACGGCGCACTCCCTTGCCATGACGGCGCACCTCCTTGCCAGGACGGCGCACCTCCTTGCCATGGCTTCTTGTTAGTCGGGTTCTCACTCCCTCCTTGGTTGTTCCAGTTGCGCTTCCCTTTGAAGTTCTGAGGACGTACAGGTAGGTTGGCTGGCGCTGAAGTTTGTGGCGGGGCCAACCTTTCCACTGGCATCGCAGCTTCGACGTCCAGTGCCCTGTTCAGGGACTCGGTGTAGGAGAGTCCACCATGACTAGCTAGAGTCATCCTAATTTCGTGCCTCAGACCGGCACAAAATTTCTCCGCCATCTTCTCATCTGTATCCACCTGCTGTGGAGCATAACGTGATAGATCACAGAATTCCCTGTCGTATTCCATCACTGTCCTCTTCCCTTGCCTCAGGTTGTAGAACTCAGCCTCTTTCTTCTTCCTGTAGCTTTTGGGAATATACTTATCGTATAACCCAGTCTTAAAGTTTTCCCATGTGTAGGCTGCCCATTGCTCGGGAGTCAGTGTCTTTCGGCGGGCTTCCCACCAAAAGTCAGCCGCTCCCGTTAACTGGAAAGACACGCACGAGAGTCGCTCCTCTTCCGTGCAGCGAAGAAAAGTGAAGATGCGCTCCAATGCGCGTACCCAAGCCTCAGCTTCGGCTGGGTCGCCCATTCCATTGAATGTGGGCGGATTCTGTCGGAGGAATAGTTCCTCAATCCTTCTGGCAGGGGGTGGAGGGGGTGGGGTTGGTTCCCTGTCGTTTCGTGGTACCTCAGGTTCATCATTTTGATTTCTATCATTGTTAGCATTTCTTCTAGCGGTGCGACCTCGTCTAGGCGGCATACTGCAATCTGCGAAGCACCTATTTTAGCACATTCTATACGAAAGTCTCTAAGGCAATTTATAAGGAAATGCTGGCATGCACAAGTCGCAAAGTCATAGATACTACATCGTGAATTGACTTGTGGAGAATAAAACCCGTAGGGTAACATAAAACATATGCTAAATTGACACGAAAACCCATACTAGGGTCAAAATGCATATCATGGAAAATTTGCCTCATCGAGGACTTTTGCATCAATAAAAAGTTTCCATGCTAGCGGTGACATCAAAAATAAAAGGGTCATGGGGTTACAAAACATCGGAACGAATTCATCATTTCCGGAAAAACATCCCTAGCTAGACTATCAAAAATGCGATCCTAAAACGCGGTACGGCTGTTCCTAGGCGATGGCAAAAGGTAGATAAGCGGGTCCTCCTCGGGGTCTTCTTCTAGGTCCTCCTCCTCATCCTTGTTGGGCAACGGGGTCTCTCCCTGACCCTCGCCCGTCTCTCGTATGATCTGGGCCGTGCGGAAGATGTCATCCGCAATCTCGCGGATCGGGTCATTCCTGGTGTGGATCCTAGCCGTGGCACGGGGTCCAGTCGGGGCTGGAGGTGGCGACGGCCTAGGGTGAATAATCCTCCTCGTCGCGCCACATGGTGCCGTATCATCCTCCTGCATAGGGGCCTTGCCCCTATCTAGGAACTCTCTCGTGTTGGCTATGGCCCTATCAGCGTTGGCCATTGCGGCTGCGAGTCTTGCTTCTGCCGTGGACACCGGTGGTGGTGGTGGAGTAGGTTCCCGGAGAGCTGAGTCGGGAGGTGACGGGAAATCTCTACGAGCTCGTGGACGAGAGGGGCCTGCCTCGTCGTCGTGTCTACCACGGCGCCTTAGCACTGAGGTACGCGGTGGAGGGTCTTGTGGCAAGGCCACCTGGGGCTCAGGTGCATCAGTGAGTATCTCCGCGGGCAGAGGCGTCCCTACCTGCGCGTAGTCTCCCGGGAGAACATAGGGTCCTAGAGGGGCGCTGCCCCACAAGGTGAAGCAGGCCTGAAGCTCCGCTACGAAGCTAGGGAAGTCTCCCACTAGGTCGTGGTAGTTCTCCCGTGGAAAGATGTAGTAGGCTGAAATCTGCTTAGCCCATCCCTGCCACTCAGAGGGTAACAACAGGATCAATCTCTGGATGCCGTCGTACCCTGACACACCGTACACACTCGCCTCGACCCAATGTCGATGAAAACCGGCGAGGAACTGCCCGAGGTTATCCCCGTGACATGGGGCATAAGTGCGGTAGGACCGCTCGACTTCCTCTGGACTGGCCCACGAGGGTAAAGGTCGTCGTCGTGTGTAGACAGTTCTCGCCATCTAACGAAAGAAAGAAAAAATCTATCGTCAACTCACAGTAAAACGCGGCATGCCACTTAAATCGGTAAGATTCTAAACATCTACACTGGGTCATCAAAATCGGTTCGAAGATCATAACTCGTAAAATCTAGTCATCGCAACATCATCTAAACCTAGCTTTCAGGCACTCGTCATAAGGGTGATCTAAATCAAATTCTCAAGCACAAAATCATAACTTGCATTAAAGAGGTCCAGATTTTGACACTCAAAAAGTTCTAATGTTGTCGTCTACTGATCTTAAAGCTTGTCATGCGGTGATGATGTACTCTTCTATGTTTCATCGTGAAGTGAGTATATGTCTAACTTAAGAGTTCTAAGTTCTCGTGATTCAAACAACAATCATACATATTCATGTTTCACGCATTTCAAGAAATCAACTAAAACTTGAAAGTACTTACCATAAACAAACGTCGGTTGAGCGTGTCGAGATGTAGTGCCAAGCTTTTGTCGACTAGTTCATGAGCACGTTGACTTACTTAATCTAGACTCGACTTAGAAAGAATGACTAGTAATCAGAGCAGAAGAAGGTTGCTCTGATACCACTCTGTCGCGGCCGCGCCCGCTAGGGATAGCGAACTCGGGGAAATCGCGACGAGGGGAGGGGATTTAGGAGCGGGATTAGAAAGAGGCATATCTAACCTTTTGATGACTCAACATTATATAAGACAACAAATTAACAACAACAGATATTGATGGAGATCAAGGGGAAACATAATATTATCCAAACGGGTATGTGAGGACATTGTTGAATAGTACATTATTGTTTGACGGATATCATAATATCTAGCAAATCAGTGTGTGCAGCGGAATAACAACAACTCGGCCATATGTATGAAGACATATACCCTGCTCTGATGTACTCGTCCTAGCTCGACAAAAGCTCCGCTTGCACACCACATTCCCAATCATCGCTCAACCTGCACATTTAGAAATATATGCAGGGCTAAGTACGAGGTACTTAGTGGACACATGCCGAAAAATACATACATACATACATTCATTTTATTGTCAAGCCTTTCAACAGTAGTAAGATACGAGGGTTTTTCTTTAAAGACTCGTATTTACCAAAAAATATTATTTCTTTAACAAATATCCCGCGCAGGCATTTTAACATCATTAATCACCATATCAGTAACTCGTGCCGAGAGGTAGGCCTCCCTCTACAGACACTATGATCGGCCAACCCGCTAGATGACTCACGATCACAAGGGTGTACACTAATTCCGAAGGGATTTGCGGTCCCATCCAGAATCCGAATTCGATTAGCATCAGATAGGTAATTAACAACAAAACATAAAGCATTTAGGCATTGACAATATCATTTAAAAATCTTAAGCAGAAAAATTGTAACAGTTCTATAATATGGTTTTAGTTTTCGTAAGAAAGCCTCACTTGGTAGTGGTGACTCACGGCTAAGCCTTAGACTCTTGCGTTCAACCTTGATTCGGGAAAGAAAATAACGTAGGGTCTTAGTCCGCGGAAATTCTAACATAAATGAGGATGCGTAGTGCAATTATGCATGGCTCATATTTTTTTTTATTATCCAATTAACCCAACTAGGTTCGTCCCATGAAGTCAAGTGGTTAACTACATTGATTCGTTCTCATTAGGGCGTTCTAAACTGTCAGTGAAGCATAATAATCCCTCTTTGTGTAAGCAAGGGAAGAAAAATAATAGAGATTTGAAACACCCTAGGTTCTCTGTGTTCTCTCGCGGTCCTCTCTGCTTCGTCGCTCTCTGCTCTGGAGGTCAGCCCTGGTCTCTATGTCAGCTCTGGCTGAGTTAGCCCTGCGGCGAAGTGATCCCTCGGGGCGGAACGATTCCTCTGATAAAAGTGATTTCTCTGGCGAGGAACGATTCCTCTGGTGAGGTGATTCCTCTGGCGAAGCGACTCCTCTGGCGAGGCGATTTCTCTGGCGGAGCGATTCCTCTGGCGACGCGACTCCTCTGGCGAAGCGATTCCTCTGGCGACGCGACTCCTCTGGCGAAGCGATTCCTCTGGCGACGCGATTCCTCTGGCGAAGCGACTCCTCTGGCGAAGCGATTCCTCTGGCGACGCGATTCCTCTGGCGACGCGACTCCTCTGGCGAAGCGATTCCTCTGGCGACGCGACTCCTCTGGCGACGCGACTCCTCTGGCGAAGCGATTCCTCTGGCGACGCGATTCCTCTGGCGACGCGACTCCTCTGGCGAAGCGATTCCTCTGACGCGATTTCTTTGGCGAAGCGATTCCTCTGGCGACGCGACTCCTCTGGCGAAGCGATTCCTCTGGCGACGCGATTCTTCTGGCGCCTCGTCTCCTCTGGCGAAGCGACTTCTCTGGCCATTTCTCTGGCCATTCCTCTGGCCTAGTCCCCTCTGGACTTGTTCCCTCTGGACTTGTCCTTGCTGGACTCGTCCCCTCTGGACTTGTCCTTGCGGGACTCGTCCCCTCTGGACTAGCGATGGGGACTCCAGTTTTCAAAACCAGACATCTCCGTCCTTATCTCGTCTCGATTCTCACTCGCACACAAACCTTAAACTCTACCTATGTGAGCATGCTGTGATCATCTATGTTCGTCTACGTTTAAAGCTAAAGTTCTCGTCGTTCATTAAGGTCTCAAGTTATAGATTCTAACAAGTCGTAACTTAACATGCTTTTTGTTCATTCGTTTACAGCCCATAGAACATGATTTCTGGAGTGTGATGCATGCTGATTGGAGTAGCAACAAGGGTCGAAGTTTACCTTGATATATCGTGCTTTGGTCGGGTAAAGAATGATGGTTTCTCGCTTTTTCGAGCGTCGAGGTGCAAACTGGAAATGAGATGGCTGCTATTCTTAGGTCGAAAATAGGTGAAAAGAATCATGGCGAAGGGAGGAAAAAGGCCGTGTCTTACCTTGAAAATGCAGCGAGGATCTTGGTCTTCTCTTCTCCGTGGAAGGCGTCGAGAGAGTGATGGAGCTCTCGCAACTTGCTGCTGGATTTCAGAGTGCCGAAAGGAGTGAAAGGGTGGCACAAAGGTGTTGAAGAGTGAATTTATAGAAAGAGCTCGGCTTTGTGCACTTGAGTGCCGAAGGGAGAGCATAGGCTGAGATAGGGTGTAGCAGGAGAGGTAGCGTGAGGCCTTTCGGTTTCCCGGCCAATGGGAGGAGCTGCTGTTGCAGTCTGCAGCTTTGCGTGGGAGTCCCTTCGGCTGCCTAGCCAATGGGAGGAGAGCTGCTGCTGCTGCTGGTTTGCGTGGGAGTCCCTTCGGCTGCCCAGCCAATGGGAGGAGCTGCTGCTGCTGCAGCACCTTATCCACTCTTTTCTCTCTTCCCTTTTTCCCTCTTTTCGTTACATGTGGCGTTAGCAGGTGGCGGGTAGGGTGGCGTATAGGGCGGTGGTGTGATCTTAAAGGATCTAAGTAAAAATTCCTTCAGGGTCGGTCTCTCTCAGTATTAGAAATACTGGTTCTGCGTTTCTGCTAAAGTCGATACTTGCTAAATTAAATCCGTAGATTTAATTCGTTCGTCATTCTAATACTTAAATTAAATCCGTAGATTTAATTAGCATCAAAGTCGGAAATAATTCACGACTTAAGCAGCAATGTGACAGTAAACTCCACCTTGATAAATAACACAACTTAGCTAAGTTGGTTATAACTCGGATTATTAATCATTCATCAACTCAAAGATTCTCATCGCGGTCTTAAACGCGCGAAAAAAATAAATAAAGCATACTGTTAGCTAAGCAACTTTGTCACTGAGATAAATAAATTCAGGAACATAATAGAAAACATAGAACTTCAATTACTGGCAGATAGGTAAATAAACACACAATACTGTAATTAAAATACTGATAAAAGGGCGGGTTACTACAGTTTCTTAATAAATTAAAAACATAAATTGAAAATCCTAAAATTTGGTTATGGGCTTGGTCAACAGAGGGGAGCTCAGGCAACTGTAGGCCGGAGAAAAATGCGGCTGCTGCTTTTGGTCGAAGCTGTTGGCCGCTAGCTCGCGGTGGAGCCATTAGTCGTTGGCTCCTGAGACAAACGCTTCTTACAGAAAGGGTATTTGTCTTGAATCTTGATCGACGGTTCCAATGTGGAGAATTTTGGGCTTGGTGGCAGTTGAAGATAGAGGAAGATGGGCTCGACTGCGGGAGGGATCTAGAGCTTAGCAACGAAGGCGACGAAAATCAAGGCCATCATGCTTGGTGAAGGGCGGCGAGCATCAACTTTGGGTGTAGCGGAAGGCTCGGCGGTGGCGAGAGAGGAGTGAGGAGAGAGAGATGTGAGTTGTTGGTGGCAGTAATAGCAGAGGTGTAGCGTCAACAACAGCGTAGATATTAGGGGTGGCTTATGGTTGGTGGCAGCGTAGAAGCGGGGCGGACAATATTGGCGATACTATGAGGCAACAGGGTTTAGGAGATTGATTAGGGAAATTGCAGTGAAGGAAATTGATGGAGGAAATGCAGACTGAAAGATAGGCGGTCGAGGGAGAGAGGGCACGACGTTAATTGAGAGGCGGATGGCAATGCCGCCGAGCTGGAGAAGTGGCGGCAGCGGCAAGGATAAGGAAAATGGAAGGGTCTGCAGGGGGCGGGAGAGGGAGAAGGTGTGACGTGTGTGTGTGTGTGTGTGTGTGTGTGTTATTTGGAGATTCTGGCTGTCACGTTGGTAATTACGGTTGCCATATCAGATTTGATTTGGATGAACTTGCAATTCGTGGGACAATTGTGAATAAATTATAAATTGATGTATTTCGTGGTCAAATGAAAACGTGACGATATAAATCAGAAAACACAACAATCATGTGTATTTTTCGACTACTCATATACTTAATATGTACTTTTTATTATTCGAATTTTGGTTAAGATGGATAATCAACTATAGTAACAAATTATATTTGATTATCCAGATATTTTATAAACTTAAAATTGGCATGTATTAATATATAAGTCGAGAATGGATAGTAAAATTTACTTACTAATCGAGGTTTGGACGAATAAAATTATGTATATAAATGAACTATATAAATTGTTAGATTTTTATTTGTTAGAGAGTTGACAATTGGAGTTATGATTGAATAATGTTCAAAATTCAATTATGGCCTTTCAAATTTCAGACGAGATAATGCTTAGAAGTTAGAGGTGGGCTGTCAAGCTCGAGACAAGATGATGCCCAAAACTTGGTTGGTCTTTCAAACTCCAAACGGGATCATAAGTTAGTTATCATCTTACAAGCTCGAGATGATATAGTACTCACAATTCAATACTATAATTTTACAAACTCTTGATGAGATGATACTTAAAAATCAAATTAAAAGTATTGTATAAAATTAATAAATCTTGTAACACTAAATGCGACAAATGAATCATTTTAATGAAAATAAATATTTAAATTGATCATTTCATTCTAGACATACATACATTTTAAACAAAATAATAATATAATATCCTATATTTATAAATCTAAACTAGATCATATAACTAATCGAATTTAAGATGAATACATATATACACATTATAGTCAGAATCGAACATGAACGCGTTGTAAAATCACTTTTTAATTTTTAAACAATTAAGTTAAAAAATTAAAGAAACATTCTATCTGTCCAATTTTTTCTATTATAAATTTATTTGTCTTTTAATACTTTTTTCAATGAGTTATCCAATACAATCATATTAAAATAAAAAAAATATTTTTTTTAAAATTATATATATATATATATATAATTTATAATGAACATAAAATAATTTTTTATCGAAATTCGATGAATTACTCGAATGAAGAGGGGAAATGTCTGTCTGTGTTGTTTAATTAGTGTGTCCACAAGAATGTACACGTATATTCGATATAAAATGAGCGAGATTGAACCCAAGACCTCACACAAAGGAGAGTTATTGGATACCTCAACTTTGCCACTAGAGCAAGGCCTCATCTGCCTTGTTGCTGAATTTTAATTAATTAATTCTTAGGATAGATTTTTTTTTTTGGGCTTGTATTTCCAATTTCGAAAGATATAATTTGATGAAATGGTGGTGTAGGCTGATTAAACAAATATGGTATTGATATTTGCGGTTGCGGAAGTGGCAGTACGAGCTTCACATGTATTTGGTATTATCGCTTCAACCAAAACATACGATTGATGGAAAAGCATTTCCACTCACAAAAAGACACTTCGCGATGAAGGAAAATGGCATCAAGTACAATTTTGTCACCATTGATTATATAACAAAGCTTCATATTATTCACCCTACATGACAGCCTGGTTCCCGGCTAAATCTTGGGGAACACAAATTCTACATCTGCTTCCACTATATTTTTAACTTCTTTTGTTATCCCAAGCATTTTGTACAAAATAATGTGTGGTCTAACTATATCACTAGTTATTAGAGATGAAATATCCATGGAGTAAAATGTTAGAACAACTATGTATTATTTAAGCTTGTTAACACATATTTATATGAAAAGATTCTAAATTTCATACAACTTGTATATCTCGCTAAATATTAACACCAAAATTTGCTTAGGTGCAAATTAGATATATCCCAAATTATAATGTCGTAGGATTATATATTTACTTATTTATTTATTTTGTAACTGAGTCATGAGTTAATTTTGTAACTGATGATTAATCTTTTGTTTTAAATAAGTTCATAATTCAAAAAACTATTTTGATATCCAGAATATAGTTGATAATTAGGAAATATAGTTTGAATTTAAATTAACTTATGTCGACACTGTGCTTGTTTGGTTCAAGTAGAGGAATGAAAAGAGAATGAAATCAAATAAATGGGAAAAATGGTAACATTAAGTATTGCTTTTATTGAGGTGTTTAGTTCAACAATAAAAATAAATCACTAGTGAGGATTCTTTTTTTGTTTTTGTTTTTTCCTCCTCTATTTTGAGGATTAACAAATTGAGTGATTGAGTTACCCAAATCAAACCAAACCAAACAAGTAACAGATTTAATTAATTGAATCCCTTTTAAAGCTATGAAAAAGTCCAACCAAATATGGCTAAAAAGCAAGATTTCAATTTGAAATAAATTTCAATTTAATTTCAAATTTAAATGGTGTTGTGGATTAATCTAACAATTACGGAAGTGACGTCAGTCACGTCTGGATCGACGAGCACTAGCAATCTAAAATCGCAAGCAACAGTAGAGCCCTCCGATGAACACCGATGAGGGTGTCGATGGATGAGCCTCCGACGCCCAAGTCAGTGAATTAATATAAGTAACAGACGTAAGTAATTTAATGAAATAATAAATAATAGAAAAGAGATAGTGATAAATGGTATATCTGGAAGATCGAGATGTCTCGATCTTCGGAGGTAGAGCTATTGAGGGTTGTGGAGTAAGGAGCGATAGACGTCCGGGCTAGCGGAACTAGTAGACGATCGGAATCCTAAAGTGTTATGAGCGTGAAGGCAGAACGGAAGAGCGGAGAATGCGAGAGAGAAGGAGAGTGAGAGATCGTGTGCGAGTGAGTGTGTGAAAGCAAAAGAAATCTAGGCAATAATGGTTTTAGCTTTCTGAAAATGCAGTTGAAATATTAGTAGAGTGAAAGTTTCTTTTGAGAGAGAAAAACAAACTATCGCATTGTACACTAATTTTGCAATTATATTTGCATAAAGCTAAACCATTATTGTGCAGATTCGAATTTATCTACTTTATCGTGGAAGATGATGTCAATAATTATATACGGGCCATTTTAATCCTCATCAAGAAAACACGCAATCAAGTACTATAAAGTTGAGTACTACACAGTAGACATAAAAAATAAAAAATATCTTGCTGTCCTACTACCCACCTTAACCCCTTCATGATATTTGTAGCCGACATCTTGTGAAATATAGCTATTAGCGAGGATCCACGTTGTGATATATTCTCTCCGTCCACGAATTAAAGTCCTATTTAAATTTAATTTTTTGTTCACCAATTAAAGTCTTAGTGTATGTTTTATACTTTTTTACTCTTCTTTTTTCCTATATTTACTACCTTTTGCCATTAATGA
This sequence comes from Salvia miltiorrhiza, assembly GCF_028751815.1. Classification (NCBI taxonomy): domain Eukaryota; kingdom Viridiplantae; phylum Streptophyta; class Magnoliopsida; order Lamiales; family Lamiaceae; genus Salvia; species Salvia miltiorrhiza. Next base: position 54,619,573 of record NC_080389.1, read on the forward strand.
ACTTACAATAATTTTATCATTTTTATATTATATACTCCCTCCGTCCCATAAGCTTAGGCTGATTGGGATTTTCACAAAAATTAAGAAAAATCATTGAAAATGAAAATATATAAGTAAATTTCCTAGTATGCCCATATTTATTATTTAATGATGTATTAAAGTGGGAGTAAATTAAAGAATTAAATAGGGATATAATAGTAAATGAGTAAAAAAATATTGTAGTACTTTTTATGGAAACAAGTCTGTATAAATGGGACATTCAAAAAAGGAAAACAAGCCTAAGCTTATGGGACAGAGGGAGTATTTACTACACTTTATCACTAGTGGACCCACCACACAACACATTTAATCTTTAGTTAACTACCTTTATCACTCTAGGGCTCGTTTGGTTTTCAGTAAATGATTATGTAGGATAATTTGTGACCAGGATATTTAGCGTAGATAATGACATATTATTAATACTGAGTTGGTGTTTGCTATCATGGCTAAATACAAAATATCCTGGTTTAAGTTAATCCTAGGGGAGAGGTGGTATTATTAATTCTAAGAAATCTGGATTAATAATACTGGGTTGTGTGATTAAATCGGATAATCGGCATTATTACTAAATAATACCAAACACTAGATTAATCTATACTAAATTAACTAATACTGTATATTAGTCAATATCAAACACGTCATTAGTCAACTACTCTTATATTTCACCCACAACACATTTTTCAGTTTTTTTAGTCTTCATGTCCACCCTCAAATGGGGCTTTAATTTGTGGACGAAAGGAGTACTATCAAATAAATAAATAAATAATATGCGTGTGTTGGTTAAGCGGTAAGAAGTTAATGCATACGATCAAAGGTTTTGAGTTCGAGTCCCCTGTGGCGCGACCTTTAAATTTCTTTATTTAATACTATTAATTTACCAAAATAAATAAATAAATGAAAGCTCATGTGTTAAAAAAAATGTATATGAAAATAATAAATATGAGTTGGATGGACGTCTTCCAATATTAGTCGAGCAAAGTTTGGACAATTTGGAGAAAAGAAATAGACCACATGACATGAATACTATCCGGAACACCTGATTAAAGCAATTAAGAAAAAAAAAAAACAAAGAATTATATATATATATATACATGTTTTGAGATGAAAATGAGCTCGTGGAATTAGTTATGACTTAACGAAATACAGAATGGCAACCCATAACCACTGTAATGTGCTGCCTACATTCAATTGACTGCGCCCTACGTACTACTTTGGCTTTTGCAAATAAAGTGAAATTATTAGTAAGTTCCACCAAATAATTGAGAAGATACAAATTTAAAGGAGTACTAATCTTGTTTAGGAAGAAAAATAGTCCATAAATTTTGCCCTCCCGAAACTGCCTAGAGATAACACCCTTGAAGTGTATTTACTTTTTATCCCTTTAGATAAAGAGATAATATAATGAGCTATATATATCTATCATTTAAAATAAGGATCATATTTTTATATTTATTCATTTTGAAGAATAATATATTTATCTTACTTTTTATAAGATGATATAAAATCATAACACCATCCCTTAGGTATCAAACTATACATTGCCTAAGAAAAATGTGCTGCCTGAAAGTTTATAAGTTTGTTCTAATTTTTTTATCACATCAAAGCAAACAGTGTATAAGGTGATAAATAAAACTAATCTATTTCTTATATCTCAAAACAAACACGCTCCAAGTATTAATGAAAGATCCTTCCCGAATTAAAGGAATGTATAATTTTTTTGAATAAATTATATAAGTAAATAAAGAAATTTAATGACCGTATCAAAGTAGACTCGAATCCAGGACCTCAGACTTTGGGCATTAACCACCTACCGCTATGCCAACACAGCACACAATGAATTTACATTTTGAATTCATATGAGATGCGTTCTATTTCGCAGTTATACCTAAATGAAAGAAAAATAGGAGAAATTAGAAGGCCACATTGCATTAAACTCCAAGTTGCAGACTCGAAAATACCTTGTGCCAGAATACTTGTACCTCGGAATCTAGTGAGTAATCGCATTTTGCAGCATGAGCTGAACTGAGCATAAATCGTTTGGGGGTTTTGGTAGTTCAGTTAGTCTGAAAAGGCCAAGAAAAAAAAGATACTTTCACAACTCAGTTTTGCGACCTAATTCTAATGATGCATTGATGAAGCAACCACCTCAATTTATTACCTTCCAACAACACAACTAAACCACTCTTTCTCTCTCAATTTTACGCACTCTCACATTCACTCCTTTTTCCATTTTGTGTAAACATTTCCGGCAGCGAAAATGGCCGAAATTATAGGAAAATGGTGTTTCCTTGTAGTTTTGTTGAGGTGTGTAGCAAGCAGCAGCCCATCCACTGCCACATACATAATATACATGGATAAATGGGCAAAGCCGCAGGAGTTCAACGACCACGATCACTGGTATTCATCAATGATCAAATCAGCAATCAACACAGAAGGCGGCGATGCAGGAGGTGCGGATAGGATAATCTACAGCTACCAGACCGCATTCCACGGTGTCGCCGCCCGGCTAAGCGCCGAGGAGGCCGAGAGACTGCAACGACACGACGGCGTGATGGCGGTGTTCCCGGACACCGTGTACCAGCTCCACACCACGAGAAGCCCTCTCTTCCTCGGCCTCGAACGCCAAGACAGCACAAGCACAACCACGCTATCCTACAAGCCATCCGACTACGACGTGGTGGTCGGCGTGCTGGACACCGGCGTGTGGCCGGAGAGCCCCAGCTTCAACGACACGGGCATGACGCCCGTGCCCGCCCACTGGAGAGGCGCCTGCGAAGTCGGCCGCGGCTTCACCAAGCGCCACTGCAACAGGAAGATCGTGGGAGCCAGAGTGTTCTACCGGGGATACGAGGCCGCCTCCGGCAAGATCAACGAGCAGGAGGAGTACAAGTCGCCCAGGGACCAAGACGGCCACGGCACGCACACTGCCGCCACCGTAGCCGGCGCTCCCGTGCAAGGCGCCAATCTCATGGGCTATGCTTACGGTACTGCCCGAGGGATGGCGCCAGGGGCCAGGATCGCCGCCTACAAGGTTTGCTGGACCGGAGGCTGCTTCAGCTCCGATATCCTCTCCGCCGTCGATCGAGCCGTCGCTGACGGCGTCAACGTTCTGTCCATCTCGTTGGGCGGCGGAATCTCGTCGTATTTCCGCGACAGCCTCTCGGTGGGCGCTTTCGGGGCGATGGAGAAGGGCGTGTTCGTGTCGTGCTCAGCCGGCAACGGCGGCCCTGACCCCATCAGCCTCACCAACGTCTCGCCCTGGGTGACCACCGTCGGCGCCAGCACCATGGACAGAGATTTTCCGGCCACAATTAAGCTCGGAACAGGTCGGTATCTGACCGGAGCCTCGCTCTACAAAGGTCGTCGAAATCTTTCCCCAAACAAACAGTATCCGTTAGTCTACCACGGGAGCAACTCAAGCAATCTAACGCCGAGCTCAATGTGCTTGGAAGGCACTCTCGACCGCCACTCCGTCGCCGGAAAAATCGTGATATGCGACAGAGGCATTAGCCCCCGAGTCGAAAAAGGTCAGGTAGTGAAAGACGCCGGCGGAGTAGGCATGATTCTGTCCAACACCGCCACCAACGGAGAGGAGCTTGTCGCCGACTGCCATCTCCTTCCCGCCGTGGCAGTAGGTGAGTCAACAGGAAAGCTGATAAAGCAGCACTACGCCGCCCACCGGAACGCCACCGCAACACTCTCATTTCTGGGAACGAAGCTGAAAATCAGACCATCACCCGTGGTGGCGGCATTTTCATCAAGAGGACCAAACATCCTCTCCCTAGAGATACTGAAGCCCGACATGGTGGCGCCCGGCGTGAACATCCTGGCCGCCTGGACGGGCGAATTGGGGCCGTCAAGCCTGCCGACAGATCACCGTCGCACCAAATTCAACATACTCTCCGGCACATCAATGTCCTGCCCTCACGTGAGCGGCGTGGCGGCGCTGATCAAGTCGAAGCATCCGAATTGGAGCCCCGCCGCGATTAAGTCGGCGTTGATGACGACAGCATATATCCATGACAACACGCAGAATCCCCTGAGAGACGCCTCCTCCGCCACACCGTCCACCCCTTACGACCACGGCGCCGGCCACATAAATCCGGTGAAAGCGGTCGACCCTGGTCTCATCTACGACATAGGAGCACAGGAGTACTTGGAGTTTCTGTGCGCTCAGGGGCTGACCTCGTCGGAGCTGCTGGTATTCACCAAATTCGCCAACAGAAGTTGCAGGCACAGCCTGCCCAATGCGGGAGATCTCAACTATCCGGCCATCTCAGCAGTTTTCCCAGAGAGCACGAACGTGACAGTGGTGACGCTCCACAGAACCGCGACGAATGTGGGTCCCCCTGTGTCGAGCTACCGCGTGGTGGTGTCGGCGTTCAAAGGCGCATCCGTGAGGGTTGAGCCTGCAACGCTCCAGTTCAGTAGCGCAGTGAAGAAGATAACATACAAGGTGACGTTCATCAGCAAGTCGAGGCAATCCACTCCTGAATTCGGATCGATTATATGGAAGAATGGGGTGCACAAAGTCAGAAGCCCCGTGGTGATAACATGGCTGCCGCCCTTATGAGCAACCCACCATGCACAATAAGGAGAAGCTCCACATGTTTCTCTTCTTTCTTTATTATTGAATCAAATGCTTTTTCTAGCTACATTTTTAGCATTATGTAGTTGTTCAATTCCAACCTCCTTAATTTCACTTTCATCTTATTCACACTCTTACTTAAGGAATTTTTAGTAACTAATTGAGAATGGATTTGTTACTGTGTATTTAGTTATGAGGAGGCAACAAGTCTTCGATAGAGCCGACAAAACAAGCTCACTTCAATTTTCTTTTTAGTCGGGGTAGGACCAGAGATTTTAGGCTCGATGTAATTTTAGATTGAACATAAAATGCTCAAATAATTAAAAACACAATAAAGTTTTTGTCAGTCTTGTTTGACCAATTTTCTTTTACTAAAACTCAGATTTGTAGGAGTTCATTATTTTTCAGCCCAGCCCGATCATTTGCCATCTATAGTAAATCAAGTACCGATTCTATTCATAGTCCATATTTTACATTTTATAGTCTATATTTAAAATAATAATTAAAAATAATTATAAATTTCCTATTTTATCATATACACTTCATAGTTTTTAAATTAAATTAAATTTATAATAAATTGACAATTTTATTTAACTCTCAATTGTAATATTAAAATATTTATAGCCCCCTTTCAAAATATAATAAAGAAATGCATTTATGCAGATATAAACCCTGTAAAAAACTGTATAGCCCCACTCAAAATTTTGAGAACCAGATGAAAGAAATATCGATTAATTCTTTGTGACAAAACCCACTTTCAAAAAAATCCTTGACATTATATGAGCCAAAAGATCAAACTACGTCGATTTCACAATTTCTTACATAGAATCTGAAGTTTCTACTGTTGTCCTAATAATTGGCAAAAATCTACTCAAGCAGACTTCGTGATAGATATCAGCAACAAAGTGAGTCCCAATTATCTAACTTGGAACGAGTCTGTTGCTATCGCCTCAAGAATCACCATTCTTCATTGGATCATCAATTCATCATGGTGCTCTCTGCCAGTGGCGGATCTAGGATTTTTAAATTGGGGGTACAAAAAAATAATCTCATAGACATAAATATAAAAATACTTAATTTAATGTAAAAAATAGTAAGTTTAAAATTATTTAAAAACATAAGCGAGTTCGCATATCAAATATGCAAGAATATAATTTACAAAGTCATTTTATCAAATAGATTGGATGCATTATATACGTACTATCCCTAATTTAAACAAATATATATATATATATATATATATATAATACCTTATAATTAGATGAAAGAATCAAATTCTATACGAAAATAGAGGACATGATGAATTTAAAATCAATAAAATTATAATTCTTAAAACTACTTGTTGTGTTGTGTGTTTAGGGGCACTGGCAAATTTGATTTGTGTAATTCTTTTTATATTTGTTAGCCTATAAGAGTAGCTGCCATTTTAAACTTTAATTAAGGGGCCGAATCCCAAACATATATTCATATGAGAAGCTTAAGACACTTATGGGTTGGGGCTTGGGGATATAATATTACTACTAAAAGAAGCAACCCCATGTAGATCCGCCAATGTGCTCTGCTTCTCAATCAAAAGTTGTGCTGCAATCCACCTCAAGAATTTTAGTTGGAGAGAAGTCGTGCTAGTATACAAAGACACCAAAGCAGTTGTTGCTCGTTAAGAATTTTGGTTGTGAGAGGTTTCATAAAAATCCAAGCATTCTAGTTGTCCTCGATTGGGACAACAGTAGAAGCTCCGAATTTTATGTAAGGGAATTCTGAAATCAACCTAATTTGATAATTAATCGGTAATATTTTGTGATTCTCAAAATTTTGAATTGTGGATTAATTTCTTTACAAGGTTTAAGTTTGTATAAACGTGTTTATTTATTTATTTATTTTATCATATTTTGATGGGGGCTATAAATATTGTTATATTACGATGAGAGTTATACGTATTTATTTTTTTAATTTATTTAAATAAAACTATAATTTATTATACAAATTTAATTTAATTTGAAAGCAATAAAAAATAAGGTAAAATAGTAAATTTTTAATTATTTGTATTTGTTATTTTAAATAAAAGACTAAAGAATAAAATGGAGGCCATGAATTGAATTCCCAAAATCAAAATTGAGTCAAACATGACCCTCAAAAAAGAAAAGATTGAGTCAAACAATGCATAGACCACGACTGTTTATTTATTTTGAAAAATCGCCAGTGACTGTTTTACCTTCCAAATTTACTTTGAAAATTATGACTTGGTCTAACTTAGGGATGGCAACGGGCCGGATCTGGACCGGGTCTGGCCAATACCAGATCCAGATCCGTTTTCATATACTAGATCCAGATCCAGATCCAGATCCGTGGATCTGAAAATTTTGGATCCAGATCCAGATCCGTCAGATCCGCGGGTCCACGGGTCCAGATCCATGCATCTACTATTTTTAAATTAAATTAAAAAAAATCACAAAATCAACAACATCTAATTTCCATCATGAAAAATATAACACAAAATACTTTTATCTAATTATTTTTAGTTTTTATTCTTTTGAATATAATTTATTTATTATTTTTAATTTAGTTAATATTATTAGTAAACTAAACATAAAATATAAAAAATATATATATATATAATAAAACGGATCCACGGGTCGGATCTGGGCCGGATCCGGATCTAAAATTTCAAGATCCAGATCCAGATCCGTTTTCAAAACTGAGATCCAGATCCGTCGGGTCCAAAAAATTGAGATCCAGATCCGTAAAAACGGATCTGGATCCACGGATCTGGACCGGGTCCAAGATCCACTGCCATCCCTAGTCTAACTTTAAATAAACGAACACAGCTCTGACGTGTCAAGTTGTCTAAAAAAGAAGAAAAGGAAAGGAAAGTGTGGTGCCTCAACTCCGTCACGCGCCATACTGAACATAACACCCGCCGGATTCACTGCAGCCGTAGCGCCGGCCGCCGGAACCATCGTCCAGTCAACAAGTCCGAACGATTTTCCTGGTCACCGACCCTAAGCGATTCTGCGGCGTCCCGTTGAACGGACGCGTGAAGATGTCGACCCTCATCGCCATCCGAGATGCGTCGCAGAACGGCAACGGTGGCGATTACTCTCCCGCCAAGGCGAAAGCGTCGAATCGCGGCGGCCGCTCGCCTCTTCTTCGCAGGCTTCGCCTGCTTCTTGGCAGCGCCAAGTACAAGCTCCTCCTTCTGTTATGCTTCTTCACTTCCCTCTGTTTTCTCAGCTCGAAGTTGTCGTCTTTTATGGGGTGGAACCCTCATTATGCTTCTTCCGTTTATTCACCCTCGAGGTTGGTCATCAGTTTCATCTGTTGACAAATTGATTGGTGCGGTGTTATTTGTGCTTGATCTAGTTAGTAATTTAATGTTTTGTGCTCTTAATTTTTATTAATGTTGCCCAAGAAGATTATCGGGAGTTCCTAATCGCTTGGCAGTTCCATGTGATGTTAAATATGTCTCCCTAAGCCAAAACTTGGAATTAATTTTCGATGTATTGTGTTGGGATTGTATTTACTAGAATCAATTTTCGTTCAATTTGTATTTCTTATTTTAGTTTCATCTTTTGTTGTTGCGTTATTGGTATTCTGATACGTTTGGTTGGGTGGTTATTCTGAATTCAACACTGTTTTATGAAATGATGATGATTATCTAAGCTAGTCTTGAACTTGTACTTGGTTTGTGTTTACCTGGTTAAAATGATATAAACTTTATTTTTCTTTTTGGCTATAGCATATGGATTTCTTCTTGAAACTGAAGTTGTGTTGCAATGATCAATTTATATGTTTTGTATGTCATTTTATTGCAGGGGTGGATACACAGTTCTTATCAACACTTGGAAGAGAAATTCTCTACTTAAGCAGTCTGTTGCTCATTATGCCTCCTGCCAAGGGACTGATGCTATACATGTGGTTTGGAGTGAAAATGATCTGCCTTCGTCCAAGCTTAGAGAATACTTGATGCAGGTGGTGCGGAAGAAGTCACAGACAGTTCACAAGCCCAACTTTAGGTTTGACTTAAACGAGGAAGATAACCTGAATAATCGATTCAAACCAATTGAGGATCTCAGGACTGATGCTATATTCTCAGTGGATGATGATGTTATCATTCCTTGTCGAACTTTGGATTTTGCATTCACTGTATGGCAAACTGCTCCACTTACAATGGTGGGTTTTGTTCCCCGTGTGCATTGGCTGGATGGGGAGGTTAGTTTCTTACACATATCGTGCTTTATATCATGGAGTAGCATATATCCCACAGTTAAATTTAGCCCTTATCTCTTCTTTCCTCTTTCTTGAGATGCATATATACCCAATTATTTTCACCTTTTCTATGATATGTGACTGTATGACATATGAGTTGCTGAGCCATTGGAGGTTTGAATAATTATTGTTATAGAAATGATAGTTGTAGCTGATATTGATATTTTCCAGTGGTACTATTTTAAAGCATTTCAAATCCCTTTCTGTTGATGATGGTTGATGTGTGTATTTTAGTTACCTAGTTTAGTGTGCGTTTTGCCGTGGTTTCATGTGATATTACATGTTTTGCTATGTTTTGGCGCAGGAATTTGAAGAAGTAGAGATGGAGTTGATAATTGGAAGAAATTGGAGAAAGCCGAGCTGTCGATGGAGATTTGACGTGAAGATGGAAGAAGTAGAAATTGGGCTTTTAATTTACTTGTTATATTTTTATAAAGTCCAAAACTCTTAGTTTTATTTTATTTTGAGTATTAATTAGGTAAAAAAAAAGGCCGAAGCCCATGTCTCGGTTTATGCGGTCCTAGAAGGATTTATTTCCTTATTTTTTGTTAAGGGGCCGCATGGCCTCATATATATATATATTAGTTTAGGTTAACTTTAGATTACACATGCACAATTTTTACCTAGCCGCAACATTAGACTTTGATATTAGGTTTGACTTTAGTTTAGTTTGGGGATACACTTTTGTTTTAATGCAGACGTCTTTTTCTTTCAATTTTCCATGCATGCAATTTCTTTATTCTTCATGCAACTCGATTCTCAAGTACTAGCTTCTTGATTTCCTCGCTTTAGTTAGTTCGATTCTTGTTTATTTTTGTTCGTCAATTTGCGACTGGATTGGAATTCGAAGAAGGCAGACGAGTATTGGGTTACTTCAAGTTGATTTATTTCTTGCAATTTATTCTCTCAGTTTTATTCGCATATTTTATTATGTTTAATTTTATTTATTTGATTATTTTTATTTTAAGCATGAGTAGCTAAATCTTTTAATTCGGCGAGAATAATGAAACTTTAATTTAATGATCTGTGAGACCTAATTGGTTTAAAATTGATTCCTATTGATTTCGATTAATTCCTAGGTTCCAAGATAATTCTGATTTTATTTAAGTCTGGCCAACTTAGGTTTAATTGGATTACAGTCAATTAGTTCCTGCCAATCCGTAATTGTTGGAATTGGACTAATTAGTGATACAACTACCATGTTCGTAGGGGGAATTAATTGGTATATTAATTATTACTAGCGTCTCTAGAATAATTGGTATAAATTGGGTTCCTTCATCTTAATGCTATTAGAATATTAAATCTAGGTCTGGCGTCTCCAGCTAGGTTATATTTTAATAAGGGAAATAAGCAGGTCTGGCGTCTCCAGCTGTTTATCGATACAGTAAGTAGGAATTGGGGTACGTCCGTTGCGTTTCACGGTATCCTATAACTGGTTGGTTGGTAGGGATTAATTAATTATTGCGTCGAGGATCAGAGTTTGAATTAGAGTGGATTTATTTGAGCCGAATTACCTTTTTATTGATTTATTTCAAGAGTTATTTATTTGATTTAATTTGCTTTCTTAGTTAATTAATATTTTCTCAAAATTAAGGCGTGGTGGCATCACCAAAATTATAGATTTTAGGGGATTGAATGATTTTACCTGCTCTCTGTGGGATCGACCCTGCTTACCATTATACTAATTTATTTTGGTAATTCCGCAGGAATTATTTGGTGGTTGGCGACGTCCACCAATGGTCTTTCTTCTGCTGAGAAATATCGACTGGCAAAGTTTGAATAGGTTTTAGCAAACAGATGATTGTCCCTGTCTGCCTATATAAGTTATAACTGAAGTTTTAATGCAATTTATGCCACTGATAAAGCAAGCTTGAGCAGCTATGAAAGTCATATTTGTTACCTCAGTATTTATATGAACTTCGCATGTTTTACTTTGTATATGTTAAGGGTGTTTACTATTCAGGAAGGATTGACAGTATGCATGATTGAGTATTTTTACCTTCATCACAAGGATTTCTTCTATCCTAGCCCTTTCGACGGGATATGAATCAAGCAAGTTATCTGAAATTGTGAAAATAATGACGGGGTTTAGGATATCCCAAGTTTCTAATCCATCTTAGTAACTAATAGATTAGCCTATCCTATTTTTATCTACCTAGTTTAATCCTAAATTGTAAAAACTCCCATAGGATATGCTTCTAATCCTGTTTCACATGATAAATTATCCATTCGTTGTAGAGAAGTGGTCAGGCCCATTATGAATATGGAGGATGGTGGTCAGTTTGGTGGACCGGCACTTACAGTATGGTTCTTTCAAAAGCTGCTTTCTTCCACAAGAAGTATTTGGATTTGTACACCAACAAGATGCCACCATCAGTTCACGATTATATAAGCAGAGCAAGGTATGCACTGATTTGATCTCATCTCATCTCTGCTATTACTTGTTAGATTGTTCATAACTGATTAGTGGTTTATTGATTGTACATATGTTTATCAGGAACTGTGAAGACATAGCAATGTCTCTTCTAGTGGCTAATGCCAGCAGGGCTCCTCCAATCTGGGTTAAAGGTAATATGTTTTTCTTGGATGCATTCTAACTCTGCTCACTATGTGTGTTTTGCCATTTTTCTTGATTAACCTGCCACTTATGAAAAAATGTGTACGCATAATGTGTGTATATATAATTATATAGTTATATCATGCCATCAGATCAACTAGCACTATTTTAGTGGTATAAAAATTACTCCCTCCGTCCCACAAAGCATGACCCAATTTCCTTTTTGGTTTGTCCCACGAAGCTTGACCTATTTCTAAAAATGGCAAAAAATTTACCCTTTATTCACCTTTTCACTTTTTCACCTACCACACTTAACACACAAAATACCAATTTCTTAATTTCCGTGCCGAAAAGAATTGGGTCATGCTTCATGGGATGGAGGGAGTAAAATATACAGGTTATTTAGACTACATATAGAATGTGAATCCTGCATGTGTGTTTTATTCGTAGGAAAAGACGGCTTAGCCATATTGTAATACACTATCTCCATCCCACTTCACTTAGCCTATTTCTTTTCGGTACGGTTATTTAGGAGGATAAGATTGTAGTGTAAAGGTGTATGGGTCCATACTTAATGCAGTGCAAAGTGGTCCATAGAAACCAAGACTAGTATATATATATATATGTTGATAGCAGAATTTGTTTTTCAACTATTACCATGTAATATTTCAACATAAAAGGGGACAGAGAAAGGACATATGCTAACATTTTTCGTTGTTGTTTTGTTAAGAATTAATGCTCAAAATGAAATGCATTATGTCACTCAATAGTTAAAGAACTTTTAGTTAAACTTGATGAATTCAATAAAAGACGATATTTACAAAGATTGTGTTCAATTCCTTGACGAATTCGACACAAGTGTACAATAATTACTAGCCAAAAGAAGCTAGCTTAACATAATTAACAAGAAGCTGACTGGGCGACATGTACATCTCTATATATGCTGTAGTTGTTCATTGAAGCATTCTGTGCTTAATCTTACTATTCCATGTAATATTTATGAGCTATTGTATGCTATATAGGCAACTAATTAAGCTGATAATGTTGTGTGTCGGTTTGCATAAATAGTCACAATTAATTTCCAACTTGTTGCTAGATGTTATATATATACATAACCTAAAGCATTTTTGGTGAACTATTAGGGAAGATATATGAGATTGGTTGGTCGGGGATAAGCAGTGTGAAGGGGCACAGTGACAAGAGAAAGAAATGCCTCAACGATTTCGTTTCATTGTATGGAACAATGCCGTTGGTATCGACCAATGTCAAAGCTGAGGATGCAAGACATAAATGGTCTTGGTAATTTTGGTCTTCATCACTTAATAGTGAGATAAGAGGTAGGGGCGACACCCATGTCTTTTTCGGGGCTGCATTTTGTGTGTAGTTATAGTTCGACCCTACCTAACCGCCCTCACCGACGCATTTTTGAGCCGTTGCCACCACCCCCTTTGTCTCTCTGTCTCTCCAAACACATTAACTATTGCTGTTTAGGCCTTTCTTTATATAGTTTACTTCTTTAATTTCATTTACTTGGATTTTACATAGTTGCTTTCTGTCATTATTTGTAAAAGTTCGAATAGATAACAAGAAAATAATCAATACATAGTGTTTATATACTTTTCTACATTTTCACAATTTTATTTCTTTATTATTCTCAAAGTTGTTCATATGTCCTCAATTTGCTTGATTAATTCGTTGGAGAATATTTCAGACTTGATGTTGTTGAGATCTCATTTCCATTTCATAGCTGAAATTCGAATTTGTACGTTGAAGAGATAAATTTGAATACAAATTCGAATTTGAAAGATTGAATTGAATTTGCTGACATTATGAATTTTATCCGACAATGTTTCTTATTTTTTTTGGGTGCATGTTTGTATTTTTTTTTTGACGAAAGGTGCATGTTTGTATTTTAAGATATTTCCTTACACCATCTTCAAAGGGAGACTTATTATAGCACTCAGCTATTGTAAAGATTCAAAATTCTCCAACCGTGCGCTATATTTGGATCGTAAAATAAAGATTGCTACAGTCTTTCTAGCGCAACATCGTAGCTTGCGATTTTTTTTTTCTTCTTGTATGCATTATTATTACTTCTTATCTTATCTTAGAAGAATGGAATGAGGCTTATTATAAATTGTGGTATTTATTTTGCATTAATAACATATTAATCAAGAATTGATTAATAAAATAAAATGGTATCTGTCGGAATATTCATTTTTTGTTGTCTAATTGAGGAGGCAGTGGAAGATAGAAGTTGAAATTTTGTTCTATTTTATTTGTAGAGTTACTGTATAATGGTGCACAACATTAAAGATGCCCTTGGTGCTTGTCGAAATGAATATCTAGATAATGAATTTTGGAAAAATAAAGTATAATGACTGAGGAACATTCTTATCGTTGAAAGTTTATGATCTTTATCTTTTTGATAGTTTTAATCAAATAAGATAAAAGTAAATAATCTTTTTATTAGGTTGGTAATACTCTTTTCGTCCACAAAAAAAGTTATAATTTATCATTTTTATGTGTTCACGAAAATACATCCTAATTTTTTTGAAAATAATTTTATTAATTATAATATCTTTTTGTCGGATCATTTTTCCACTCATTAATTTTTCTTAAAATCTATGTCGATTTTCTTTAGTACTAACAACTTTTTACATAAAACTTCGTCAACTACGCCGTTTTTTTTAATTTAGTTGTATATATTTTTAGTCATAGTACAACTTTAATTTTCAAAATATAAGTTACGTTGGTTTTATTTTTGTGTTAATTCAACCTTTTGAGAATAAGAATTTGCACTTGACTAATATCCCAATATAAAAATATACAAATAGTGGAATTATGAATGACAAGAGGTATTGGGTTCGATCCTGCTTGGCAGCGATATTTTCTCATTTTAAGGTGGTGATGTATTATTGTTTGTTTGATTGTTTGTTGGTCTCACACGTAGGGCGTTCTCGCTTTCGTGCTGCTCGTCTGCGTGTGGTGATATTTTTCCACCGTTGTGTGGTGGTGTTGAGATATCGTCGTTTCGTGCGGTTCGCCTGCGTGCGGTGATATTTTCCCACCATTGTGTGGTGTTGAGATACCGTTGGCTCGCCTGCATGCAATAAAAAATCAAAATCAAACTGGCTTGGCAGCGGCAAACAATTATATAATCCGATTAATTGGGATTGGATGTAGCAAGGGGGAAATTAGGTGAAATTTTTGTTAACAAAATTAATTAGGTTAAATTTTGTAAGAAAAAGACAAGAGCGTGGGTAGCCCCGACGTGGCTTTAGTAGTAATATTTTATTGCCGACTTTGATGTTGGGAAGGCATGTGGAGTGATTGGACCATTGACTCTAAATTTTGAGGAAATCAAGATTGATAGCTATTAGTCCAAGCAAGTCCCACATGCCTCTCATTATAACTTGACCATTCCACATTTCTTTAATCAAAACCCTTTTTCTAATGTTTTATTCACATTTTATTTTGGGTGCGTTCGGTTAAAGCTCATTCTTTTTTCTTGGTACTTCCTTCTCTTCTAGTTTCAAATAGTTGTCTTCAAATGGATTTGGAAGAGTATCTCATAATTAACTTCAACATTTTATAAGAATTTTTCAAAGTTCATAGAATTTAATAGTATTTTTTAGAGTTTTAAGTTGTCAAAATTATTTTAAAATGCTATAAATTATATAGATAATTATAAGTTAAAAAAATCATAGTTAAAGATACAGAGAATTATGAATCGGGGATATATGGAATAAGAATAATATATTTAGAAGTAATAAGTATAGTAGGATAATTTTTATAGATTATTTATTCCTTAAAAAATTCTTGTGCATATCACTCACATGCTCCAATAAGATACTTGTAAGTGTCTTATTAAAGATGTTTTTTTTATTACTTATAAGATCATATGAAAAATATGATGTGTTGATGAACTTACACTTTTAGTGTTTAGTTTTAGATCTTACAAGATCTTAATTTGTCAATTAATTTTCAAGAGCTTATAAACCCTATAAAATTTAAAATAAAAAACCTCGTATATTATTCACTTTCTTCTTCTTTTCTTTTGAGTTTAAAGTTCACTTTCAATAATATTTAGTTCAATTGAATAATTAAAATATGATTTTATTGCAGAACGAAAAAAATGAAAAAAAAAATTAGTTCAACTGTGTAATATATGATTAATAATTTGATGTCAGTTAAATCTTGTATTAGATCATCAATATAAGTTGAACCAACCCTTAACTCATCCATACTCCAGGCCCACTTATGAGCCAACTGGGTTTGCTCGTCATACTAACTCATATGAATTAGTATTATTTTTTGAATTTTTCTTTTATTTAAATTCAGAAATTATATTAATGCAATTACACAAAATTAAATAAAACAATTACTTAAATTTAAATTACTTACATTTAAATTACGTAGATTTCAAACATGAAAATCAAAGATCTTCGGCTTCCCTTTGTGCGAGAATTTCGGCCACCATTTGCGCATGTATTTCTATCTGCTTCAGTGTTTGATAACACTCACTTTTCCATGGTTTTTTTTTTTTTATGTTCTTATGATGTCAATTTTATAGGAAATTGAGTGTTGGATGATTATTTTGTGCTTTATCTTGTGAAATATGATATTTGCTCGAACTTTGATGGAATTTACAGAAATCTTGAGTCTGAATTTGGATGAGTGGTCTTAATGAAAGTTGTAGATCATCGCGATAAGAGTTCTTAGGCACAAACGGTTCGCAAATCCGAGTTCGGACGAGAAAGATATGGTCACAGAACAAAAAAGTCGCGCACAACAATGAATAGTGTCCGACGGGAATTTCCGAATTTTTGGGAATTTTCAGATTTTATCAGTATTTTCGAGTTTTGTACTGTATTTATCCCCTGTGCCTATATATAGGTCCTTTTCTTGACCTATTAGACACTTCTCTTCACCTCTTTTCACCTATTTTTCACCTCTTTTCATATTTTTCAGTTTTAGACTTAGGATTTTAATGATTTCATAGATTAGATTTATTTTCCTGCAAGATTGAAGACTTCAACATTCAAGTTGTTATTCAGATTTCTTTCCAGGTTTTATCAATTTTATTTGTTTTTATTCTTTTTTTTTTTTGAACAAGAAAATTCATTAATAGAAACTTAGGTACCAGAGATACCATGAGCAAGAAACTTACATCAGTTTTGACAACAAGTCATCAGAGCACCAATTACAGAAACTAAGATCTTTACCGAGACTCTTAAACTCATTAGCCCAGCTCCATGATCTCCTTTTGATCTCCATGACAACACCGTCAATCTGCCACCCGATTCCTTCAAATCGACTTTCGTTCCTTTTCTTCCACAACACCCAATTGGTGCACATCCACAAAGCCTTGAGGAACAGCTCACTTTTCTTTCCCCCGCCCAGATGCGTAAAGGTATGAAAATGAGAGGGAATACTTTGAGGTCGAGCCGCACAACATCCGAGTCACTTTTGGATCTTGTCCCACAACAGTCCAGTTTTTGGGCAGAGTAAGAAGACATGCTCAGTCGATTCAAGTTTGTGGAAGCACGCATTGCACATCGCCTCCTCCACATTTATCAGCACATTCCTCTTCCTAAGGTTATCACAAGTTGGTAATCTTCGCCTCAGAATCCTCCAAGCTAAGACTTTTGCTTTTTGAGTCGCGGGTGAATCCCAGATTGTTGCCAACGCCTCCTTATTAACAATCACCTGCTGGAGAGTAATCCTTGAGTCTTTGATCACCGAGTATGCAGATTTTGTCGTGTACTCCCCATCTTTTTCTGCTCTCCACGTCCATCTATCTTTGGTACCTGCACAAGGATCTGGATCAAAGAGACAGGCAACCAAATTGTTAGAGGCTTCGACATCTCTCGCCCGGAGCTCTCTTCTCCATCTCAAATCCCACTCCCACGCCCCATTCTCCCACCTCCCTATCTCACTCACCATCGCCTCCATATTCATGCTTAAGTGGAATAATCTAGGGAAAACTAACCTAAGGGGTGTACTCCCTGCCCAACAGTGATCCCAAAATTTAGTGTCTTGTCCATCTCCAACTTTCCTAACAACATTATCCCGAAACCACCCCCCACCCCCACTTCCGGCCTTCGCCACTAAATTCGGCCACCGGCCACCAGCCACCTGCCGACCTGCATCTCCCCAAGGTAAAAGCCCCCTCAGCTCCCCACTCCACCTCCCCATAAATTGACCCCATCACTTTTGCCCAAAGCAGCCCACCTCCCTCTAAATATCTCCACAACCATTTCAAAACAAGAGCGTGATTGAACCACTCGATATTCCTAAAACCCAGGCCCCCCTCCTTTTTTTCCAGACACAGATCTTCCCATTTAACCCACGAAATGGGTCCAGAGCCCACTTTCCCTCCCCAAAGAAAATTCCCAAAAATAGAATTCAAGGATCTCACCGTGGCTTTTGGAATAAGAGAAAAGGAAAGCTGGTAAATAGGAATAGCCTGAAGGACGGATTTGATCAGAGTAATTCTCCCAGCCAGAGACAGCTTTCTGTTCCTCCACCCTTCGACTTTCTTCTTCACTTTGTCAACTATGTAGCTCCAGTCCACCACACTCTTCGGACGACCACCAACCCTAACGCCAAGGTACTTGAAAGGAACGACGCCCACTTTGCAATTAAGATCAGACGCCATTCTCTCCACTTTAATGTCGTCAACTTCAATACCCATCAGGTTGCTTTTGGAATAATTGACCGACAGCCCCGAAATGAACTGGAATAAAGTAAGGATATTCTTAACAGCAGCCGCGTTCCGATCGTCCTCGTCCAACACAAAAATTGTGTCGTCGGCATATTGGAGATGAGAGATCTTAATCATGTCTTTGCCAATCACAGCGGGCACTAAGAGATTCTTTTCAGCAGCCTTCTCAATAAGAGAATGTAGCCCTTCCGCTGCGATGAGAAAGAGGAAAGGAGATATTGGGTCCCCCTGTCTTAATCCTCTTTCCAATCTGAACTCCCCGGACGGAGACCCGTTCACCAAGACATTCGCTGAAGCCGACTCAAGACATCCTCTAATCCACCTCCTCCAAACAGGGCCAAAATTAAAGCGGTCTAACATTACGTCGATAAAATCCCATTCCACCGAATCGTACGCTTTGGCGAAATCGATTTTAAAAATAATTCTTCCAGACCTCTGTTTTTATTCTTTTCTTATTTATTATGCCTTTGATTTATTTCCTAATGTCTAACTAGTTTCTTTATCTGAACCCAGGGCTTGTAAATAGTTAATTAGATTTATGTGATTGATTTATTGATGCTTTTTTGTCTTTCAGTTTATGATTCATAATTCCTGTTGCTTGAATTCTTGTGAATTATCTGATCAATAGTTTGCATGTGTAGCTATTCGGTTTGAGACTTAACGAAGATAATTGTTTAGTGGATTCATGAATGTATGATATGATTTTAACCTTGAGACCTAACGAACATAGGTGGATCATAGGGAGCTATTCCTAAGAGCTTTTGGGAGTCAGTAGATTTTCTTGAGACCTAACGGAGATAGATAATTTACTAATCTACTGCCATTGCTGTTGTAGCGAGAGTAATTGATTATTTGTGTGATCTCTCATCATAGCTGGATTAAACTGTAATTAGGATTAATAGGTTGATTGTGGATTTGATTAATGAATTTACTTCCCTAGGATTAGTCGTTTTATTATCTGATTTTATACCTACATTTTATTTGTTTTGTTCCAAAGTTTAGTTTTAATTAATTCATTGATCTTGGGAGTTGCCTGAATATTGTTAAAGTTCTCTTTTGGATTATTTAGAGTAATTTCGCTTATCAGTCCTTGTGGATACGATACTCTGCTTGCTATTTGTTGCTACAATTACAATGTTTTAGTTGCAGTTTTGTTGCTAATAAATTAGTGATCAGTGACATTCTCACGTATCCATAAACAGAATTTTGTTGTCCATCGCGTTGTGGTTGAGCCGGTTCTTTCCCTGTTGGCCTTGAAGATTGCTGTGAGATTGACTTGTGTCTAGCCCTCAAGGCCTCAGTGCCCTTGGCCGCCACCCTCACCACCGCCTTTGTCGCCACTTGGCATGAGCTTCAACCTATGTTGCCTCCCAAAGCTTCACGTCGGCGTGGTCACACGCCTCTCATGACTCTTTACCCATCAGATTGTAAACGGCTCGGGCAGCATCGCTGATCCTCTCCAACACCCTCTCTTAATAGGCATCGCCTTTTTGGTCGATACCACATGTGACATCCTTCGTCTCCTTGATCCAAATACGGCGAAGAGGTCGGTTTCTTCGAGCGTGTACATATGACGCTCTTTTTTGTCCCCTTCCTTTGCCTCCACCTTTTTCTTCTTCCCCTTCGCTGCCGTCGACGTTAGTTGAGGCTTGGTCGAACTGAGGCCTTCTTCCGTATCCTCGCCCAAATTGACCACTGCGAGATTCGATCGGTTGGTAATACGATCTCGATAGACCGTCACACCAATTTGAAGAAAAAAAATCAAGATTGTAGGGATCCATTGAGAGAAAGTAGAAAGTGAGTGAAGTTGTAATAAAATAGTGAAGGAGTAGGGGGATTTTATAAATGAAATAAGGGGAAAAAATAAAATAATGACCGTTCTAATCAATAGGTTACCGTTTCAAAATTTTCAATTTTTTTCTTTTAATTGAGCGCGTGTAGAACACATGCCTGAAATTTTGCCTCTTGCGCCAACTCATCCATAAGCGCCATGACTCGAGCCATCCCCTCCTACATTGGCTGGCTCATCATCAAGGCTGACTTGAATCGGCGGATGCTCTTAATACATTTTCATTGTTTTAGATTATTTTAATATGCGTAACTAATTTAATAGTATGACATTATTTTGAATATCTTGTTGAGAAAGCAACCTTACGAATTTAGAAGTTTGATTGTTTACAAACTAGGGAGTATTATAGAACTTCAAGGATTATCTCCGCATAGGATTAGGAGCAGCATCTGAGTGAAATGCACAAACTATTATGGGGAACCATAAAATTGAATGTTTAATTCAATGGCGTCATTCTCAAAAAAAAAAAAAAAAAAAAAAAAAAAAATTCTTCAATGGCGTCATGTAAATTTTGTTATTCGACTCATCTTTTTTTAAATAAATGTCCAATTGTCCATTATAGAAATAAAATTCATAATTTAATCAAAGAACTGAATTTACTTTATGAACATGCTAATTGCTGGATATAGACTTAGCTATTGTAACAAAATATTATAGAGTCCGGCATCAAGTTCTCTTAATGGCCATTTACTATATTGACAGATGATTCACCTAAATGTATTAAATAGAAAATTCTCGTGTTCTTGTGTTTTTTGTATTTTGTAATTGATATCTACATGTCATGTTGCATTCAAAATTTCCATCTAGAAAAAACAAAAATATGCGTTCTACTTTATTCAATGGGCCAAAAAGCTTTTTATTTTATACGTCCACCTAAATAGTAGTAATAAATTGGAGCCAATATCTGTATAATTGTTTGAGGTATGATTCATGATTAATTTACTATCCTGATTGGATTACGATACAAATTTCTTTATTGTCTAAGATCTTTCAATGCCTACAAATAAGACTTTGGTTCATCAGTTTTGTTTTATACAAAAAGTATAGAATATATTCTTCAAAAGAATATCTACCCAAAAAGTATATTAATTTTGTCAACGCTTCCGGAGGTTATCAAGTCAAATTTACCAGCGGCCCGTTATATGAGGTAAAAACAAACGAGAATAAGATTGTATTATCATTTCCCATGCTTTAAAATTTGTATTTAATGTTTATTCTTGGGCAAAAAATTAAAAGTTCTAGCCGTAAGATTTTTCGGCAATTCATGCTAAAGAAATGGTTGTGCTTGAGATAGTAACGATATTAATCGGCGTGCAAGGATCGGTAATCAGTGGTAGAATTGGAAAATATTTGAATGATTTTTTTATTTTTTTTTTTCTAGTGAAAAATTTGTTGATGAAATTGTTTGGCGGAAAGAGTACAGTTTGTGATTTTGAAACTAGTGGAAACTATGAATGTCACAATTTCCATCGCTACTAGGACTGGGTATTGGGTCGGGATCGGATATCCTATCTAAAAAAATTGGGTACCCGGCCCCAAATAAGGCTGAAACCCAATACCTGATCTCGAACCCGATTTTTTAATCGGGTACTCTAATACCCGACTTGGGTACCCAACTCGGATATTTGGATACCCTAAATTACCCAGTCAAAATGACAATTTTCAAAGTTAAACTGTGAATTTGGGTAAATCGGGTATTAGGGTACCCGAATTACCCGATTTCGCTTAGTAGGGTATTCGGGTACCGTAATACCCGATATTCTTAAAAAAAAGTTCGAAAATGTAGCCCCTATTTTCAACCCTTGCCCTATATATTTGTGTACGTTTTTAATTCCCTGTATTAACAAATAATATATAACATCAAATCAAAAGTCAACAAGCACAAATCTCAAATTTTTAAAAATGTATTTAATTAAAAATTCGGGTTGGACTTGATTCAATTTAAACTTAATTTTACTATTTAAGATTTTTTAAAATTAAATCTAATTAAATAATTTAAAATATATTTAATTAAAAAGTCGAGTTGGACTTGATTCAATTTAAACTTAATTTTACTATTTCAGATTTTTAAAAATTAAATTAAATAAAATAATTTAAAATATATTTAATTAAAAATTCGGGTATTTCGAGTATACCCGATACCCGATTTATTTATACCCTAAATACCCGAACCCGACCCCTAATTTTTCGGGTATCGGGTACCCCTATACCCGAACCCTATCTTCCCACCCCTAATCACTACATAAGTAAAATAATCAAATCTTACCGAGTATTAATTTAATCAATTGTTTTTTTTTTTTCAGATATCAATTAAAATTCCAACAAATTTTAGCCGTTGATTTTTTTTCTCAAGTTCAAAGAGAAATTTCAGCGGGCGTGATTTGTTGGGGTTAGAGGCAAGAATGAAAAATAGTGATTTTGTTGTAATAAAAATAAACTATATATAGCTATAATTTTGAAAAAGGGTTATGACAATATATATATATATATAGAGAAAAGTTAAACAGAGAATGCTAAATATTTAGAGAATAGAGAATTCGTGAAATAAAAACGAACAGATCTACAATTTTTATGAACAGATCAATGTACCGCATGAACAGCAATTTGTCATGG
The DNA here is from genome assembly GCF_028751815.1 of Salvia miltiorrhiza. Classification (NCBI taxonomy): domain Eukaryota; kingdom Viridiplantae; phylum Streptophyta; class Magnoliopsida; order Lamiales; family Lamiaceae; genus Salvia; species Salvia miltiorrhiza. The sequence goes on from NC_080389.1 coordinate 54,642,215, forward strand.
GTTCGAATCCTGTTGGTGGAGAGTTTTTCTCTTTTTTTACTAAATACGTCTGTTCGTTAGTTATGTTAATCTGTTCGTAAAATGTATAGACTTGTTCAAAATGAAATATATAATAATTCTCTGTTTAACTTGACCATATATATATATATATATATATATATATATATATATATATATATATATAGGGTGCAGTTATAATGAGAACCACACTTATCGTGAGAACATAAGAACCATTAAAATCAATGCATCTGCTATATAAATTAATGCATTCGCTATTAAATTTAATGCATCCGAAAATAATAAAATTTTTGTTCCCTTCAGGATTCGAACCCAGGATCTGCATTCATTCACCAAGATGATGCATCCACCGTAGATCTTGATGATCGAATGGCTTAAAATGGTTCTCCGTTCTAATTTTATTTAGTGGTTCTTATTTGAACCTCTCCCTATATATATATATATATATATATATATATATATATATACGAATTTTGAAAAATGTTGCAATTTTTACATGAACTTTCAATTAAACCAAAAAAATACATGAATTTATATTTTTGTTGCAATTTTCACCTAAGTTTGACTTTCAACAAAATTGAAGCTTAATTAACGATTGAAATTAAGTCAAATATATTAAATTTTGCTTTTTTTAGACCCCCGAGCTTCTAAATACTTATCATCATCAGAAGTTAGACTAAGATCAGGTGAAATTCCGACTTTTAATTAAGCTCTAATTTCGTTGAAAGTCAAATTTAAGTGAAAATTACAACAAAAATATAAATTCATGTAAAACTATAGCGACAACCCCCCCCCCCATACTTTCCCCCTTCTCTCTATTTTCCAATTCTTTTTGTATTGTTAAAATAGTAGTATCAATTAAATTGAATTCCTTTTTTTAAATTGGATCCACTTTTTCGATATAAGATAAATTATTGGTAATAAAAAAAATTATGTAAAACTAGTACTCGAATAAAAATAATGACATAATTTTTTTGATTTTTATGTCAATCTGAAACAACTTCATTTAGGTTAAAACTACATACATTTTCGATTAGTAATGCGACATTGCGACTATTTAGTACCGAAGGTTTAAATTCAATTTGAAAATGAAAATTAGAATATTGAGTGCTATTTTGCTAATATTGAACCCGTAGTCTATTTATGAGAAAATGAGCAAACTTTAATCTAACCCAATATTTTTCATATATATATGATTATGGTCAAAGGAGTGGAATGGGCATAAAAAAGTTTTCTTTTTTTTAGAGTGATCAATAACGAGCTTTATTTCTCATCCACGATGACTTGAATCCCAATTTAATAATTAAAGAGAAAGTGTTTTACCAATTAGAGTATATTTTATTTTCGAATGGGAATCGTTAGGTTGATTTCATTCACTTTTACTGCATGTGATTCAAAATTTCTTCAAATTTTAAACGTAAATTATTTCGTCATGTAAATATTGTATACTATATATGTGCATTTTATGCGGAGATATGAATCAAGCCAATCCTCTCATCCAGCACTATCAATTTTGAGGTATTTTTGATTCAGACCGTCCATTAAATATTTTTCGAGCTTGAAATTTCAATCTTGACTCTAAACTTTCAATTTTAAAGCTAGTCCGTCAAACCATACAATTTACAAAATAATTTAACAAGTATAATACTCCCTCCGTCCACGAAATAAACTCCCATTTGTCCTTAAATTTCTGTCCGCCAAATAAACTCCCATTTAACTTTTTGGACATATATACTCTCCCTTCTTTTTAATTTTACTACCCTTTACCTTTAATTTATTTTAACCACACTTAATTAACAACTACCAATCCCTAATTAATTAATCTACCTACCCTACTTATTCGGTTATTCATATCCTAGGGTTTACTATGTGGATTTATTCCACTTTGGGAAAAGAAAATGTCTCCCTACCTCTCTCTCACTCTCCGTCGTTCTTCACTTCTTCTTCTCCGTTTAACTGATGTCTCACCTGTGGGAGCAAAATTCGGGATCCACCGTCCAACCATCCATGGAATCGGTGGCAAGGACCTATGCCGCCTTCCTTAGGTGTGTGGCGCCGAAATCCGAATCGATGGTGCCGGAATCCGAATTGATGGTGCATGAAACCGAGTCCATGGTGCCGGAATCTGAATTTTTTCACATGCATTCGATTACACTACCTCGCACTTTTCAAATTAGGGTTCCGCCGCCTCGATCTTCCCTTCTTTTTATCCCGACGACTAGATCTACCGTGGATAGGGTCCCGACGACGCGAACTCTTCAAGCAAGGGCTTCGGAACCTGGATATCTGGAAGAGGCAGAGTTCTGTAACTTCGCCCAATTTGAGAGTGCAAAATACACTAAATGGGTGGGTACGGCGCTTGGCTTGCTAGCCAAGGCCAGAGCGTCCATTAACCGTAAGTTTTACAGGTAAATAAACCCAATGATGATTGTTTTCTAAGGGTTTTTGTGAATAATTGCTACTGTGTTAACGTCTTCCTCTATATATGTGATTTTTTATTGTGTTTGGGGGCTGGTGATTCCATTTTCTTGTTATGTGTGGTGATTGTCGGCTGGTGATGCCATTTTCGTGTTATGTGTGGTGATTGTGGGCTTGTGATGCCATTTTCTTGTTATTGAATTGATATTGAATATTGATACTGCCCTTAGCCTTGAGGAACCCCTGTGATGAGTGTTTTCTGAGAGTTTTTGTGAATAATTGCTGCTGTGATGTTGTCCCCTGTGTATATGTGATTTTTCATTGTGTTTGGGGGCTGGTGATGCCATTTTCTTGTTATGTATGGTGATTGTGGGCTGGTGGTGCTATTTTCTTGTTATTGAACTAATATTGAACACTCATACTGCCCTTAGCCTTGAGGAAACCCTATGATGAGTGTTTTCTGAGGGTTTTTGTGAATAATTGCTGCTGTGATGTTGTCCCCTGTGTATATGTGATTTTTCATTGTGTTTGGGGGCTGGTGATGCCATTTTCTTGTTATTGAACTGATAGTGAACACTGATACTGCTCTTAGCCTTGAGGAAACCCTATGATGACTATTTTCTGAGGGTTTTTGTGAATAATTGCTACTTGTACACTTGAATGAGCAACCACTAGGTTGTAAGCCTAGTTTTGGAGGCACATTAGGTGTTTAGCAAATAAGTAAACATGGTTTACATTCCAAACAATTCATAACAGAGATTAACATCTGTTTGGGTTTGAAAACCTTAGCAAAAAGTAACTAAACCTACTATCCTAATTGATTACCACCTGCTGTAGCCTTTGCCTTAATGTCTCCATGTTGCCTTGTCCTGGATCTTCAATTCCTTGCATGTTTAGAAACTGAATTGACTCTTGTAGTAGTTGTTCCTCAACAGCTAGTACATCTACTAGAGTTCCGAGTCTGGCCAATTTTGCCTTATTCAAGTGGGGGATTTTGTAGTTGTTCCCCCCCTTATCTTTGATGATTTCGTGGTAGCAACTCTGTAGGGTGAGGAACACATGATTCAGCTTCTCTGGAGGGTACTCTTCATAGGCTTCATGCACATTCTTGAGTAGTTCTTCTACATTCTTGGCTGGTTTTTGGTCTTTTAGCGTCTGAATCGCTCTAAGCCAAGATTATTCACATTGGTGTCCGGGGAATTGGCAGGTTGGCAGACAAGTTGGATATTAAATCCATCTTGTGTTGCAACTGCTACAAACTCCGGATCATCAGGCTTTAAATGTGGCTTTGCATTGTCTTGTTGGATAAAAATATTCTTGCTTGCAAATTCAGGCCATTTGGCCTTAAAGTTTGGAATCATCTGCCAATAAGTGAATAATACTCTACATGATGAATTCGCAATGAGAAATCTGGTAGCAAAAGATAAATACACGAACCTTAGTGATCATGCCGTCCCTCATGATCTGCTTGTTTATGTTTGGAATAGGTTTAATTTCCAATGTGCCTTTCTCCTTATTTATGGAATTCCTCTGTGCTGCCTCCTCTATTATGAATGGATAAATCCCTAGTTTACCATAAAAAATAATGTTTCCTTGTGCATCTATGATTGGCCTTGCCACAACACAACTAAACATTATTTTTGGGATGAACCTCTTTGATTTGCAGCACCTATAAGGCTCTTTCTCACCTGGTAAAAGATAGTATATGTCCTCGTTCTTTGTCAAGTAAAACCACTTTTCGTCAATGTGAATAGTATTGTACATTGACTGAAATTTTATGAACCCACCTTCATTTATTGCACTAAGTTGATTCAGGCTCCATTTAAGCCTACATAGCTTATTTTCAGCAGTCAAGAAAGGCTTAATTGCATTAGTATGAGGTTTAAGCTTCTTTTTTTTCACCCATACATGCACAAGTGATTTACTAACCCCTAAGTTACCTGCCATGACTCGTATTGACGATCTTTCTAACAACGACAATTTCTTTACTTTTTCAATATCAATCATCCACTTATCTCTGTGAACTGACCCCTTCTTCATGTTCGTTAACTGAATAGGTAATCCCAGCACCTGTTGTGTAGTAGCAGATTTCCAGATCGCCCAAACTGTCCTCCAGGCGATGTGGAACATTTCAGCAGCCTCTTTCTTCGCACCATGGCGAAGCTTCCCGTTCGTGCTGTGTTGGAGTAGCCATTGTGCGATAGAGTTCCGTTCTTCATTAGTCAACTTCAGCCTTGATCTTAAATCTGTCATTTGTAGCTTTTCTAAGAGAATTATGATTTTGTAGTTGTGTTTGATGAAATGGTGAAGTTAATGAAGCTATTTATTGTTGTATTCAATGTGTTAGGTGAGAGTTAAAAGTTCCCTCCAAAATTTGGGTGGGATTTTACAGATGTAAACATTTTGGCACTAACATCTGCCGCCACTTTTCAATGCTCATAGTTCAATCTTTTTAATGCAAGTTGAGTGCTCATTTTTTTATTTTCAGATTAAAAGAAGGAAACAGAATAAAAAAAAAAATAACTTGGGTTAAATACAAATAAGATCATTTTTTATTTTCAGATTAAAAGAAAGAAACAGAATTAAAAAAAAAAAAAAAAAAAAATAACTTGGGTTAAATACAAATAAGAGTATATGCACTTTAATTAAATGAGATAAAAAAAACAACAATTTCAATACCTTTATGTAATTGAGATTAACAAAAGTAATCAAAAGTCATTAGCACTACCATTTATTCCACTCACAACACCTGTATCAGCTTTTCTTAGTTTCCGTGCCCAACCCCAAATGGGAGTTTATATCATGGACGGAGGGAGTATCTTTTTTTTTGAGGAAAAAACCACAGAATTTTATTAACTTAAATCCTGACGCATCATGTCTAAGAGCCAACCCGGAAAGGCCGACTCTCAAATCATAACATCATTACAAGAAATAGCAAAATGAGCTACAAAATTAGCTTCTCTTCTAACGTGGCGAAAGTCCACCACGCAAGTCTCCCTCGCATGCAAGAATGCCGATCTCAAGTCATCACAAAGAGCTTCAGAGCTCGTCTTATCATCATGGGCAACATGAACCGCAAGAAGCGAATCAGAATACATCATAATTAGTTCTAGATCCAGCTGAAGGCAATGGCCGATGCCAAGAAGCATGGCGTGAAGTTCGCCCATGAGAGAAGTAGTGGTATTACAGATACTTTGCGCAACAACAAGTACCGGCTCCCCTTTCCAGTACTGCACCATGACACCAACACCCCCGTGTCCGCCTCCGTCCTGTCTAGCTACATCAACGTCCACCCTAAGGAACGATTTTTTAGGGAGAATCCAGCGCCTATCACCTTCCTATGGCAGAATGCGCTCCTCAGCTGCGCAAATTCTCCGAGCTTCTTCGAAATGCGAGAGATACAAAGAGCAGTCTTCCATCATATTAGTCGAGATCCGCTGCACTTCTCCGTGCTTCAAATCACATAGTTGCCGCCACAACCACCAAAGACACACACCAAACAACTTTGTCCCCTCCTCATCTTCATTCGCCACCACTCTAAAGAAGATATCCCAAATAGATAAATCATGACATAGAGACAATATCGACCACCACAGACTCACTTTCCAACAGTCTCGAACCTCATTGCAAAAAATCAGATAGTGGGTGGTAGTTCCCCAATCGACTTTGCAGCAAGAACATATCCCTGAAGTAGGAATATGGTGACGACGAAGGTTGGAGTTAGCAGCAACCCAATCATGCAAAAGACGCCATAGAAAAATCTTGATTTTTGGAGGAAGAGTCTTTCCCCAAACCTCTTGCCAGCAATTCTTGGTCGTCTCAGAAGTCGAATGCGGATCGGGGTTATAGTAACCAACGCCCGCAAGATAACCTGATTTCACACTATATTTTCCTTTCTCATCAAACCTCCAATACTTGGTGTCCGGACCAAGACCACCTTTAGTATCAATAGAGATAATAGTCTGCGCTTCATGAACCAAGAACGACTCTAGCATTTTCGGCTAATTCCAATCACCTGAAGGAAGAATGAAATCTGACACAAGGGCTGTAGTATCGATGATGTCTCTCTCCGCTGCCTTACCAGCCCCCTTTCTCGGGATCCAGGGATCAATAAAAGCTCACACCCCTCAACCATTTCCAATACGCCACTTTAAACCATGAGCTAACAACTCCTTCCCCCAGCAAATAGAACGCCATGAGTACGACGCTGAAACAAGGGAAAAGTCTGACCTTGCTGGACCAGAAATTAATGAAGAAGTTGGGCCGGTTTTTTAGGATGGTCCATCAATAACAAGCCCAAGAGCAGAGAAGAGGCCCACACGCACCAAAGCTCTTCCAAACCGCCTCAAGGATTATGTTATGGATTAGGGTTATAGTTCTTGTCTTTGTTCGCAGCTGGTCCCCCCTCTTTCTTTTCTGTTAGTTAGTACGCTGGTTTTGGCATGTGTCCTTAGCTGCTGTATATCAGCAACTACCACCAGATTTGAAACATTATGAATGAAGTTATCTTTCCTTTCTCTTGTTTTCTTTTGATATTTGGAGTAAAGTTCACTCGAAGTAGCCCAATCTCTTGTTTAATCTTAATAGATGCATTAACCGGAGGAGTCGCCTCCATAATGTCACCCTCACAAAAATACTTAGCCTTCATAATCCGTGCCAGAAGAGATTCCGGATGCTTTATAATATGCCAAGCTTGCTTGGCTAAAAGAGCTTTATTGAAGATCTCAAGGTTTTTAAAACCCAAACCTTCTCTCAACTTTTGCTCACAAAGAGTTTGCCAGGAAGTCTAATGCCTCTCGTTGCCACTCTCCGTTGTTCCCCACCAAAAATTGGCACAAGCCCTTTCAACATCGCGTCTTACCCCATCCTAATTTTGAAGCAGCCCATAGTGTAAGTAGGGATGGCTTGGATAATGGATTTGAGCAAAACCTCATTTCCGCCAGCCGAGAAATACTTATTCTTCCACGAACTTAATCTTTTACAAACCCTCTCCCTCAAGTAATCAAACTAGATTTTCTTTTGCTGCACTATAAAAGTTGGCAGACCGAGGTAAACATTATGATCTGCAGTTTCTTTAATTCCCATAATATCAACCACATCTTCCATCTCTCTTCGACCAGTGTTAGAACTTAAACTAACCGCCGATTTCTCCAGGTTAATAGCCTGCTCGGACGCTCTCGAATATAAGTCCAGAGCTTCTCTAATAGTCGTTTCTCTCTCAGCATCGGCTTTGAAAAATAGCAAACCATCGTCTGCAAAGAACATATGAGAAATCTAAGGGCTATTTCTCACCATATGTAAGCCCTTGAAAGCCCGAGCCTGTTCCAAGCTATGAAGACTAGACGATAATCCCTGCGCACATAAGACGAAAAAGAATGGTGAGAGCGGACACCCTTGTCTCAGGCCCCTCAAAGGGGTGACTGAACCAAAGACCTTCGAATTTATGATGAATGACAATTCCACAATGGAAACACATTTCATAATAAGCGAAACCCACTTGGGAGAGAACCCCAAAGCTTCCATCATCACCTGCAAGAATCCCCACTCAACACGGTCATAGGCTTTGTGCATATCTAGTTTAACGGCGGCATACATTTGTAGGCGACCAAGATATTATTAGAGATTAACCGCCCCAGGATGAAAGCACTTTGATAATCATCTATAACTCTCTCCAGAACTCCCCGCAACCTATTAGCCATAGCCTTCGTTACAATCTTGTATGTGATGTTACAAAGACTAATCGGTCTAAACTCCGTCACTCTTGTGGGGTTATTCATCTTCGGAATGAGCACAATATGAGTTTTGTTCCATTCCTTAATACTCGCGCCATCATTCAGAATTCATAAATAATTATGGGTCACCGCCGTCCCTATTTCGCCCCAAAGCTTCTAAAAAAATAACAGCGAAAATCCATCGGGTCCAGGGGCTTTGTGAACATTCATTTGAAAAATAGCCCTCTTAACTTCTCTAGCCGTGAAATGGGCGTCCAAGATATCTCTAGCCGAATCATCCAGCGAACAAGAAATGTATTTGGTGACCTGCTCAAAATATGAAGGCTCCGGTTCTGAGGATGTAAACAGGTCCTGAAAATAGGCCTGGATAATAGTCGCCTTATCTCTGTCGTCTTTTTTGGCAGCTCCATAGGGATCGTAAAGCATTCAAATTATGTTATTCTTCTTCCGGTGCGAAGCAAAATTTTGAAAATGCTTCATGTTTCGATCACCAAGACTCAACCAATTCGCCCTAGAACGTTGCTTCCAATGTATCTCTTCCGCCTCCATAAGTTTTTCGATATCACTATCCAACTTCTTCAAACCATTCTTCTCTTGTAAGTTATTAAGAAGCCTCACCCGTTTCTTCCGAAGCTCCTCAATAGTCGTAGTGGGATTTTTGTATTCAGATTTGTTCCATTGGATAGATAGTGTTGGCAAAAAGCAAGTCTTACATGCATGGGCTCACCCTCTAGCATGCGCCAGTTCATGAGAAAATCTGCCGCGAAAGCCTCGTCAAGCATCCATTTTTGTTCAATATGGAATCGTTTAAAACCCCTTCTCGGCGATCCTTCCTCTCTTTCATCCAATCTGATCAAAATCGCTCGATGGTCCGATCCATAAATATCGAGAACTCGAGTGATTCCTTCACCGAAGGCTATAGTAGCAGGCTCATTGATCAAGAACCGATCAAGCAACTCCCAAACCCTATTCCCTCATTCTCTGTGGTTACTCCATGTAAAGTTAGCATCACCTATAATAGGTTTAAGCCCAGCCTTTGCCATCGTCGTGCGAAAATCTAACATCTGAGCCCACGACTTCTTAGGTCCACCTTTCTTCTCGTTCTGACAAAGTATCTCATTGAAATCTCAACCGACTATCCACGGAATGTCAAGTGAGAGTCCATCCGCCAGCCGACGAAAGAGCTCCCACGATTGGGATTGCTTGGAAGAGTAGGGGTTACCATAAAATCCAGTGTATCGCCACATCTTTGTATCCCACGTAACCATGCAGTCAATATGACCACTTGAGTAGCTCTTAACATCCACTAATAAATGCTCCTTCCAAAATAGCATGAGCCCTCAAATAGCACTCCTAGGTTCAATCACTAAATGACCATCAAACCCAAGTATATTCTTCCATCTGTCACACTTTCTAGCTGAAGTTTTAGTCTCTGAAATAAAAAGTAACCGTGGGGAAGTGCCAACAACCAGCCGGCGAAGTTCCGCGAACACTCGAGGCTTCCCCAAATCCAGAGCATTTCAAGCTACGCAATTCATTATGCTCGGCGGGGCTGCTCCGCAGCCTCCGTCGTTAGCGCAATTGATGTAGGTTCGTTTGTGCGAGGGATCTTTTATTTAGAAGTCTCCACCTTCTCAGCTTCGATGAAACTCCCTTGTCGTTTCTTGCCCAAAGATGTAACCTCTTCAGCCTCCTTATCCCTCCCTAAAACCCGCTCGCCTTCACCCACCCCATCTCCAGTATCTCCCCCCAAACTCTCTCTCCCTGAACTCTTGCTGCCCAGCTTCCTTATCACTCCATCCATCCCTCTCTCTCCTCTACCTCCTCTCCCCCAGCCCCTCACCATACCACTCGAAACCCCTCTCTCACTCACACCCCCCTTATTCACCCTCGCCCTTCTTTTCCATGTTGAATTCCCCCCTTATTCACCTTCTTCCATTTGTCTCCCATCTCCACCAGTTTAGTTATCTGAGACAAAGTCCTCATAGGATCTCCGTCTAGGGGTGCCTTCGTGGCAGAGGGTTCCTCCCTCATACGTTCTTTCACCACGACGATCGAGCTCTCCCCGTCGATCCAAGGGTATCCTGGCTGTCCCCGCGTCCCGAACTATTAACGGACTGGGATCGAAAAACTTCCTTGGGCCCGCTTTGTTGCTTTTTCCTCACTTCAGTAGGTTTAGGAGCCATGAGCCACGTGTCGTACTTGAAATCCTCGTTATCGCCCCCAGTAACAGAAACAAAAGAGGTGCCCAATTCTTCCGCACCTGAAACAAAAGTTAGGTAACTTTTCATAAAGTAATAGATTAAGGGCTCCTTGCATCTCTCCGTCAAGAAGAAGAGGTATACATCGTTGACTAGGTCGGTTTAGGGACCACCAGACCCTAACCCTAGCAAACCTCCATACCCCCTACTCCAAGGTCGATATCTTCCACCGTGCTGATTTGCTCTCCTATCTTTCTCACCATATCAGGATGCATACAAGCCACTGGGAGATTGTGGCATTGAATCCATCCCGTGAAGTATTTAAACTTGACATTGGAAGGATTTTGGAACCCCTCAATCTCCGCAAATGCTAATAAGTCTTGAAAAAACTGCCATAGGCCTCCATGCATGGCGTGCTTCTTATCAAGTTGAGACGTGCATTGAACGATGAAGAGATTTGTACCCACTATCTCTATATCAATCCGTTGCTGCGTCATGAGAATATTAGGCAGAAGTTGTAAAAGTTGATCGCGACTCACTTGCTTGCCCACAAACACTTTGCCTACAAGGCAATATTTCGTATTGTCCCTCAGATTTGCAGTAAGGCCTACCGGCAAAGCCACTGTTGCATCGTCGGCCTCCTCTGTGAGTTAGAGGCGGTCCACCAGTCTCTGGATCTCGTTTGGGTCCATGCTTGCGCAAAGACAAGGTCTGCTCCGTCGAACGAAAATCGAACAGTACCGTAGGCGGCGGTGAAGTCTACTCTCTCAAAACCCTAGGAAAACCCTAGTTTAGTGGAGAAATGGAACTAGAATCCAGGTCTAATTAATACTAATAACAAGTATAATATCTTGATAACCATATTAATAAAAATAAGACATATTTTGTCAATCAAAATATTAATTTGATTTTGTATTAAATGAAAAAAATAAGTGTAATTTCAACCAAACTTACATAACTAATAAGTACTTGTATGGAAGATAAGGATTAAACAACATGTTTCATAAATGATTTCTTTTTTTTCTAATCTTCACGTAAAGAAGTTTTATATTGTGTTGGAGTAAAAAGATAAAAAAATAAAATGATGAGTATAATTTCAAGATAGAAAACTTAAACATCTTCCACTAGTACATGAAACTAAATCTTATTACCAAATTCAAAAGTAAAATAATGATGCTTAAAAATCAAGTAAGAAGGAAAATTTTGATTAACCAGACTGGGGCTATTTCCGGATATTTGCAACACAAGCACGAGTTTTTCATTGTGCAGTACATATAAAGACTATTCATAATGGTAAACCCCATATAAGACAAATAGAATGAAAAACAAAATGGTAAATTCATCAAATTGTATGACCTAGGCATCCAAACAATCTCGAATCACCATGTTATTGTTTTTACCACATTTTGATACTTGGCATCTTTGTGTTTGTGTATTAGGATTTTATCTTAAACACATTTTATAATTCTTTAAAAAAAATTATAAAAATTATTAAACTTCTTATTGATTTTCCCCCCTTTAAATAGAGCCTAATCTTTTAATATTTAATTTAAAAAACAAATTAAGTCTCTCATCCTCATAATTTTTTTTTTCAATTTTATAGTTCAATTCTTTTAATTTTCATTTATTATTGAGTGAAATAATTATAACGTGTGATAATGTTTATTTTTAATATGAATATTATAAAGTAAAAATATTAAAGCATCCGCAGCGGCCACGTCGATCCGGCAGAAAGGGCCCACCGCGCGCTGGAGCACCGCGACGGTGCGTCCCGGGTTTTAACGGAGAAACGAGGCGAAAGGGGGAGGGGTGATGGGGAGTGCGTTTATTGGGACGCACGAATAAAAAAAATGAAAAAACTTGGGGAAAGAGGGAGATGAGAGGAGTTGCAGAGGATAAATGGGGGAGTCGGTGGGGTGGGGAAGAAAGAAGAAAAAAGGAAACGGCGCTGGGTGGGGTGGGTGGGGTTTTAAAATTTTATTTTTTTATTTTAATTTTTGTTCTTTTTTCTTTTAAAATCCTAGTAATTTTTTTTTAAAAAAAATTCACCTAATTTTTAATTGTTGTGATGTTTTTAATTTTAAAATCCTATATTTTATTTTAACTAATGTAATATTGAATTTTAAATTTTAATGAAATATTTAATTTTAAAATAGAAGTGTAGAAATGAGATTAAATGAAAATGGAAATTTAAGAATTCCCTTAAACACCTTTGCATTGGAGAGGGGAGGTGCTAAGGTGGGGACCTCCTTATAAGAACCCCCTTAAGCTCCTCCCACTGGAGATGCCCTTAGGTTGTGGGTTGTGTATGCCAATACGTAAATAAGAGAGAAATCAATATTTTATTAAAAAATTGAATTAAATTGGGTTGGATGATTGCCACAAATGTTGATAGTCTAAAAGGCTGTTTGACTATGCTTATTTTAGAGATTTTGAAAGTACTTTAGAGATTTTGAAAGTACTAACACTTTATAAAAATATTTTAAGAACTTATAAGATGTAATGTCTTAAAAATTTATAAGTTGTCAAAGTATTTTGAGTGATACAAGATATATTAACTACACTTGAATTTATCAAATAACAATTATATTATTACAAATTAGACCAAATTAATACAATTCCACAATTAAATAAAATACAATCCACACGTTATTGATGAGACTTGAATTCATAATTTTTTTAAGGGATAATTGCGTGAAAATACACAAACTTTGCCAAAAATCCATATTTGACGCGAAGTTAGGATTTTACATTTTAATACACCAACTTTCGTTGTTGTCCAAATTTGACACGACTTAATTCTTAAAAATTCAAAAAACAACCCATTTTTGTAAATAATTATACAAACACTCACTTATGTTATAATTTGAGACATTTAAACCAAAACAAGATATTTCCTTATGATGTTTTCTTTTAATCTTTGATTTGCGCCTAAAATGGTTTAAAAGAAAACATCATAAGGAAATATCTTGTTTTGGTTTAAATGTCTCAAATTATAACATAAGTGAGTGTTTGTATAATTATTTACAAAAATGGGTTGTTTTTTGAATTTTTAAGAATTAAGTCGTGTCAAATTTGGACAACAACGAAAGTTGGTGTATTAAAATGTAAAATCCTAACTTCGCGTCAAATATGAATTTTTGAAAAAGTTTATGTATTTAGGTGCAATTTTCCCTTTTTTTAAACATAAAAGTTTTGGTACTACAGCTTGTGGCGTGAGCTAGGCTTTCTTGACGCCGCATAACATCACTCTATTGTATGTAAGACTTATTTAATGCATAAGTCGGACATCATTAGAGAAAACAAGAATTTAACATGAAACCATGGAAAAGAAACATTATTGCTAATGATGGCAAACCCCGCGAATGCACTATACTTTTAATTTGGCATATGATGAAAAATAATCAACCTTGATTTTTGGGATGTAACCTTTTATTTTTATTTTTATGTAGTTATGATGATTTCTTTGTCAGCTAATATGATGGCGCTTTTTAAACAAAATCATGGAATGATATAAGCTTCCATCCAAAAAGAAAAAAAGAAGATGAAAAGCAAAGGGGAAAAATAAAAGAATTTCATCGAAAAGGTTCAAGGATTATTATTGCTAAGGCATCTTGGTCAATCGCCCAACATGTTTTTTTTCCTTCTTCTTCTTTTTCTCTTTTAACCTCTTTTTTCTCCCTTTCGGAAGCTTGTTTCATAAGATTTCTTATCTACTTTACTGTTTACTATTCCAAGGAATACGTTCTCTCTTTAATCCTAATTAATATTCATGTTTTGGAACACTGATGCAGGGAAGAATAATGGGAACTGGTAAAACTTATTCATTTTTTTTTATCAGAAAAAGTAAGATATTAGAAAAAACATGGTACCAAAAGTACCACAATGATTACACACCAACAGAAGAAAGGGTGTCTCTCATCCAAGATGAAAAACAGTTCTCCTCGCACAAATATTTAAAAATTGTATTCCAACTCCACATCCTTGCTTTGATCTCCCTAATCATACAAAGTGGCTCCCAAGTCTTCCCATCAAATCTACTCTCGTTACGATTCTTCCATAAAATCTAAGTTGTACACATCCATAAGGCCTTCAGAAACTTCGAGCTTTTCTTGTTTCCCAGATTAGAAAAAGCTTTGAAGTGTTCAATAATACCTTGCGGTCTTGGAGCTTGAACGCCCAGCCAGCTTTGCACTCTGTTCATTTAAAGATCGAGTATATTAATAATTAATAATTGGGTTTGAACTTACAGTTTATTAATTAAGTTTTATAGGTTAATAACCTAGTTCTACACAAATTCTCCTGTCAGACCGAGTGTACATTAGGTTCAATAATTCAAAGTAATTATTGTTGTGATGAAAAGTAATAATCGACTTTAAAAAAGTAATATTTTGAAACATTACAATTTTTTTATATCAATAATTACTTTTTATTTTGCAATTTGACCAATTTGTTGTAATTTTTTGCTATTTTTTGTATTTTTTATTTCCGTAATGAAGGGATTTATTGAGTCGGTTAACACATTTAATTTATCCTTGGTTATTGTTTTGAATCGGAAAAGGAGACGTTGAAATTGAACCCTCTCCACCTTTAAATCTAATTTTACCTAAAGAAATTCTATTTCACGTATATTATTATTTTTTTTTATCAAGAAAATTTCCATTAATTTGGCACCAGAGATGCCATTCAGCAAAATACACACTCAAATGACTAGGTGAGCTAAATCATCAGTACACCAAGATGAAAGATTCAGCTCATTTCTAACATTTCTAACAATCTCACGTATATTTCTAACAATCTCAAATACACACGTATATTTGACATCGCTTAATTTGAATTGAATCAATAAAATCCAGACTATGTTAACCAATTTCATAAAAAAACAAGATACTATTGGTAATAGCCAGGTCTTTGAAATATAATTTCTACCATAAAAAAGTTGAAAATGAAGTATAGTACTGTTTGATGATGAAATTGACAATTTGACATAATGTATGATGAGAAAAGGAACAAGAAATAATGCTAAAATCCCTATTTCCGGAACTAGATTTTTGTAGGGTAATTAATCTCCATCTTCTTACCTACTCAGCAACTGAAAATAACAGCTTTTAAATATTAGTAGTCCACCCACTAAATATTTATTCTATCATAGAATAACCACTTACTCTTTTAAAAGGTCTCTCTGTCATATCTGGATGAATTTTATTATGCTATATAACAACAAAGATTTAATCATTAATTACACGGAAATTACAACGATTAAGGAAACCAACAAAGTAATACAACCTACTCCTGACCTATCTTTTTCTTTTTCTTTTAACCGTAGACCTTTTTGCATTGGATGCTATATTTTGTAACAAAAGTGCATTAGATCTTTTAGAACAAATTTAGGCGGGTGTAATATATATGTGATTTTGGGACAGTTAATATTGCACATAAAATTTTGGATTAATTACGAATTAAATCACCGTCTTAATTAGATCAATTTCTAATTATAAGATTACTTTCAAAATGTTGCAAATTTTATACTCTTTGTTTTTTTTGTAATTAGAATCATCCTCAGGTTTGACCACTCCTTCAAACTTTCAATTTCAAACAAATTCTTATTGTATGAGTCCTTAATTCAAGAAATTAAATGCTAGTTTTTTCATGAGCTTGAGACGAGGAATATTTTGGCATATGCGTCGATATTCAATTCTAACCACGATAAATTTCGTCAGAGCGATAATATATTTGAAGACGATGATCATTACTTGCTACTTCAACAAAAAATGTTGGAATTAAAAAGTACTCCCTCATAAAAACATGTCTAGTTTTTTTTTCGACTGTCCCATAAAAACATGCATAATCCATTTATAGTAATAATTCTCCCACTAAAATATCACAATCAATATAAGACAATTTCTCGACTCACATTACACTTTACAGAATTTCTTAAAATCCGTGTCGTTTCATATTA
Source organism: Salvia miltiorrhiza (assembly GCF_028751815.1). Classification (NCBI taxonomy): domain Eukaryota; kingdom Viridiplantae; phylum Streptophyta; class Magnoliopsida; order Lamiales; family Lamiaceae; genus Salvia; species Salvia miltiorrhiza. The sequence goes on from NC_080389.1 coordinate 54,658,543, forward strand.
TATATGCATGTTTTTATGGGATGATGAGAGTACTATTAGATATATATCAATGCATATATCAAAATAATCATCTCCTTGAGCCCGCTAAAGCTCAACCTTCGATCTCGACTCAAATGCTTGAATGATGAGAATTTATTTAAAATTAAAAATTGGTCGAATTGGTCGAATTTGGGGCGATTCTAACGGCAACAATCAAAAGATTGGATATATAAAAAATTTCAATTATTTGAAAATAAGGTTATAATTACAAAATTTAATCTAAGGTGGTGATTTAATTAACAAGTCATCCTAAAAAATTTCAATTGGTTAGCATGTATTATATGTATTTATATAAACGACTTTATACTCATTTTGTATTATTTATTTTCTCCTTTAATTTCTACAAATTTTATATCTTAATTCTTTAGCAACCACCTAATTAATAAAACCAATAACGAATAAATAATGATTCAATATACATTTTGACTTTTGAAGTCATTTTCTATCTATATTCATGAATTACACATTTCTTAATATACAATATCAAGCATCACATAGTTTACTTTACGATGTCTCAAAAAGTGTAGGCAATAGAGAACCCGGAAAATGTTATTTTTCAATCCATTGGTGGTGGTGGTTTTTTTCCCCCCTCATATAATATAGGTAGTAGCCTAGTGCCAATGAATATATATAACACCATAAATGAATATTCAATTTGACCATAAAATCTACGAAAGATTGAAGATGTTTCCTAAACTTATTTTAAAGAGTTTATAAGATGTCTCAAAAATGTATAAGATGTAAGTTTTTAAAATCATATAAATTGTCAAAGTGTTTGGATAATTGAGCTTATAAGCTAAAGAAAAAAATTTTATTTAGTGAAAGAAAATCGAAGAAAAATGAAATTAGAATGATATATTATAAAAATAAAAAATTATAGTTAAATTATTTTTGTAAAATGAGAGTTACTTATAAGATAATGAGAAAATAAGTTGGGATAGATAAACTTATCTTTTGGGGAGCGTATAAGCTCTTAGAGCTTGTTTTTACAACTCATAAGCTTTTTAGAAGCTTATTTTACCAAACACTTTGAAGAGGTTATACGATGTTTTAAAGAGTTTATTATAAGCTTAGCCAAACACCCATTTTTCTTGTGCTTCCATTTTTTTTTAATTATTATTATTATTTGAAAGTTAAAATCAACTAATATTAAAGGAGGAATATAAGGGATGCTCAAATCTCTACAAAAAAAAAACTAGGACATGAACGACGGGCCGGGATACAGCTAATCATCCTTTTTCTTGAGCTTCAGTTATCTTTTTTGTTGAAGAACATTTCTGAATTGGGTTAAATTCTCAATACTTTAGGTATTTTGTTTGGACGTGGATGATCATTTATTGAATTAATGAGCTGTTTCTTGGTGCGATAAACTTGGGTAACTGGATCTCTTCACGCGAAGAAAGAAAAGTTACATAGTGGCGTAGGGAGAATAAGAAGGAGAAGTCTAATTTAAAAATGACTTGCTATTAATCAAATAAATGCCATCATATTTTATTCAATAGATACAATGAAAAGTGTTGTAAAATATATTCATGTATACTTATATACGTCCCCACCAATGTGTCGTAAAAGTTGAATAGCCTAATTTTCATTTAAATATTTGTCCTCAGTGTCTATGATTATAAGAAAAAAATTAGTAAAAAAATTGATCATTATACATTAATGCATGACATTAGAGACAATACTTAGTGTTGAATAAATCCAACGGCCAGAAGCGTATGTACAAGTGTTGGAGCAAAAAGGGGGAAGGAAAAGCTTCACAGTGAAGCAGAAATATAGATACAATTAAGGTGTCTCTATCTGTATTCTCTCAATCAACTGCTCCATTTTTGCTGCCCTCATCACTCTGTTATGAGTTGTACTCATTAAACTCCCCCGACACCGCCAAAATTACCATCATGCCCTCCCGCCGCCTCCTCTCTCCTCCGGCGCCGGCCCACCACCCGACCAACCACATCCTGCCGCCCCTCGCCGGCGGATTGACGGCGGCTTTTTCGTGCCTCCTCCTCCTGGTCCTCTGCTTCCGCAGAATCAGCAAGAAACGCACCGCCCCTTCCGCCTCCGACACCGACTCCAAGAAACCCCCTCTGCGCCTCTCCTACTCCCTCCTCCGCCGCGCCACTTCCAATTTCTCCCCCTCCCTCCGCCTGGGCCAGGGCGGCTTCGGCTCCGTCTACCGCGCCGAGTTCAAGCCGGGCTACTACTTCGTTAAAGATTCGGGATTTACTCTATCCCATGGCGCTGTCAAGCTCATGGATTCGGGGTCTTTGCAAGGTGAGCGTGAGTTTCAGAATGAATTGCTTTTTTCTTCCAAGATCGACTGTAAATATGTTGTTTCCGTTGTGGGTTTCTCCTCGAGCCCCAAGAAACGTCGGATGCTTTTAGTTTATGAGCTTATGGAGAGCGGTAGCTTGCAAGATTGTCTTTTTCATAAGAAGAGCGAGGAGTTGAAAAATTGGGATAAGAGGTTTATGATTGCTCTTAATATAGCAAAGGGGTTAGAGTATCTCCACCATTATTGCGATCCGCCGATCATTCATGGCGATATTAAGCCCAGTAATATTCTGTTAGATGCTAGTTTTAATGCCAGGATTGGTGATTTTGGGTTAGCGAGGTTCAAGGCCGAGGATAATGTTATTGTGGAAGGTGAGGTGAAGAAGGAGGGCAATTTGGGGAATGGGCTGGATGATAATGGATCCATGGTGGAGGAGACGGAGAGTGTGATCACCACAAGTGGGTTCGAGGAAGGTAATAATCTGCATAATCTGGCTGGTGTTGATAGCACACCTGAAAGTGTGATTGTTAGAGTTGAGGCCTCGCCTGAGGCAGTTTCGGTGGTGGAGATGTCGCCGGAGATGGAAGCAGCTCCTGTGGTTTCTCCTAGGACAGTAGCTGCAATGGCTTCACCTTCTGATGGATTGGAAAAGACTAGTGTCTCCGAGGGGAACTTTGATAGGTTTAGCGCTGACAGCGGGTGTGAAAGGAGTGGGTGGAAGAAGAAGAAAAAGAAGAGCGTTTCAGGGAAAGATTGGTGGTGGAAGCAAGATACGGGAGCGGACGGGGAGTCGGGCAAGGTTAAGGATTATGTGATGGAGTGGATAGGGAATGAGATCAAGAAGGAGAGGCCGAAAAGTGACTGGATTGGGGCATCATCGAGTTCTAGGGTTGTGGGGAAGATGGAAAAGAAGAAGAAGAAACGAAGGCAGTTAGACTGGTGGGTCTCGTTGGATGATGAAAAGAATGTGAAGAAAGAAAGGAGAAGGCCTGCGAGGGAGTGGTGGAAGGAGGAGTACTGTGAAGAGTTGGAGAGGAAGAAAAAGAAGAAGAAGAAGAAACAAGCTCAAGGGTCCATGAGTGATGATTGTTATAACGAAAATTGGTGGCCGAGGGATGATGAGCTGTATGCTGATGGAAAGAAGAAAAGGAGCCGGAGCAGGAGTAGAAGCAGGGGTGGTAGTAGGGGAAGCATGGACTGGTGGTTGGATGGTATCAGCGGTGAGCTTTGGAAAGCGAGGAAGAATAGCTACGACTCTGTTAGTGGGGAGATACCCAAGAGTGGTGGTGTTAGTAGCACACCAAGTATGAGAGGAACTGTATGCTACATTGCACCAGAGTATGGCGGTGGTGCTGATGTATCTGAGAAGTGTGACGTCTATAGTTTTGGGGTTCTGTTATTAGTTCTGATCGCTGGACGTAGACCACTTCAGGTGACAGGGTCCCCAATGTCGGAGTTCCAGAGAGCCAATCTGCTGTCATGGGCACGGCATCTTGCTCGTGCTGGGAAGCTTCTTGATCTGGTTGATAAGAATATTCAGTCTTTTAATAAAGAGCAAGCCTTGCTATGCATCACAGTGGCGCTTCTGTGCCTGCAGAAATCACCTACCCGTCGGCCTTCAATGAAAGATGTAGTGGGGATGCTGACTGGAGACGTAGTGTCCCCTCAGCTACCGGTTGAATTTTCACCTTCCCCTCCTTCTCGCTACCCGTTTAAGTCTCACAAGAAGGTCCGGTGAGTGGCGGTTTCTCATAACAAGTTGTAGATTGTCTGATTTATGTAAAGAAAAGAAACTATCAAATTTAAGAATGCATCTCGAGCTCTGATTACATATACTTTGTGGTTGCTGCATTTCACATGTTGGGATAGTGTTTCAGTTGTAGTTATTTTGTGACTGGTAACTTCAATTTGACCTCTGTATTTGCAGTTCCAACAAATGCTAATAGATATTGGATACCATTTCAGTTTCTTAATTATCCTTCCTGTCTGTGTTTGGTTGTTTCGAAGCTCGAATATTCCAAAGCGTTATAACAACAATTTGAACCACTTTTGTTTTGATCTTAGAGTTTGCTGTTATTATACATGTCTAAATATCTGCACAGTTATGAATTGATGATACGTTTTTCAATTAGTTGCGTGGTATGTTGTTTGAGGGACGTTGCCACAACTTTTGAATGGTAAGTCATCAAAGTGGTCGGGGCAACTTAACTGAAATTGTTGAATTAAGAGAATGCCTATCTAAGAGAGTGTAGGTTGAAGTACGAGGTAAGGTTGAGGTTGTTGGTGACTGAAGCTCAAGATCACCACATTCTTGTCTTGTCACAAAACTTGCTTCTTGTTTCTAGGGTTTTTGTCAATCACTCTTACCTAAAAGCTATATTACCTCATCATCTATAATGCATTTTGAGTACTTGATTCATGGAGAAGTGAATACTGTTTACAAGTCTTGCACGATGTTGTGTCCAAATCGCGGAAAAAACATATCTTATTACCGGCGGAGTCCAACACTTATTTCGTCTTCACTGTTTTCTTAATAAATACAGATTTCTCTATGAAAAATAGGGAGCTGAATTTGAAGCTATTGACCTGCACCAAATAGTGGAGGATTTATTCAATAAAATAGCCTCATCACGCTCTTGGACTTTCTTTGTGATTGATAATTTTCTCGCCATACCTCCTTAAAAAATTATTGTTAATAATTATGATTATATCTTAATTCAAAAATTAAAAATAAATTAACAAGAAAAGTGTAATTTTGAATCACCCTGAATTTAATAAACGTTTAAAGATATTTTATCTCTGTCTTCAAGAGAATAATAGCAACATCTCTCCTCATGGCACTAGGCAAAGTAATTACATTATCTTTTCCAATTGCACTATACAAGTCTGACCATCACTTCTCAATAAATTTTTTATTACTTCTGTACCAGGAAACATTGCAAATGGAACAACTACGCTGATGTTTCGAGAAGTTAACTGTCGTCGAGGAGGAACCAAAAACATTAATCTCTTATTGAAACAATTACTCCCTCCGTCCCATTAAAGTTGGCAACATTTCTATTTTGGGTGTCCCACTAAAGTTGGCCACTTTCTAAAAATGGTAAAAGTTTACTTTAATTAAGTCAACAATTACTCACTAATTCGGTCAACAATTGTAGGCCACTTTCTAAAAATGTCATAATTACTTTAATTAAGTCAATAATTACTCACTAATTTGGTCAACAATTGTAGGCCACACTCTATTAAAACATATAACACTCAATTTCTTAATTTCCGTGCCGAAACAAATATTGCCAACTTTAGCGGGACGGAGGGAGTATAAGAATATATCGATTAAGTTATTAACTCCTTTGAATGAATGAAGAGAATATCGTTGGATCAACACACAATTTGAAGATAAAGCGACAAATCAATTTGAAATTATTGCGTCAAATTAATTATGGCTCATCGAATATAAAAAGGAAAAAGCCAAAAAAGTGTCGTGACAGAATAGGATTAAAGAGCACAATCAAACAGAGAACGTAAAGAAGACACAGATTTACGTGGTTCACTAATTTGGCTACATCCACGGACAGAGAGGAGAACATATTTTATTACGCGGCTAGGCTTACAGATTACAGATCTCAGCTATATTTATATAGTACTGAGATAAAATACCCAAATTGGGCCTAAAGCCCAAAACTGTATACCGTTGGGCCGGGACTGAAGCGGGAAATTCAAGACATATCAACAAATCTCCACCTTGACTTGAATCTTCCCTACAGCTGCATCATTACAATGCTAGATGAATAGACTCCTCCTTTCTGCCTCAGATTTATCCCTTCTTGGGCAACTAAAGCTTCTGCTGTTTAGCAAGTCCAAACAATGTTGAAACTTGCTATGTGGGACAGGCTTGGTGAACATATCAGCAGAACCTGTCACCGTGAAATCTCGCAGATAATATAAGGTACCACGTTTCAAGCTTGTCAGAACCACCTTTGAACCTTGACAGACATACATAGCTCCACCTTCACCTTTGAAACTGAAACCCTTGCTGTCAAGAAGACTCAATGATATCAGATTCTTCGTCATCTGTGGAACATGCCTGACTTAATTCAAGGTGCAGAATACCCCATCATGTGTCTGTATCGTGACTGAGCCAATTCCAACCACCTTGCAGACAGCACTATTGGCCATGGAAATATTGCCTCCATCTATCTACTCATAGGTCGAGAAGAACTCCCTGTTTGGACAAATATGGTATAATGCCCCAGAATCCACACATCATTACGATGTGACTGTGCAGCTGCAACCAAGGCCAGATCATCTTCAGAATTTGTATCAGTTTTTGCCACAGCTGCAGAACCACTGGCACCCCCTTTATGCTCCTGCTTCTTCTTCTTCTTAGGACAATCATTCTTCCAGTGCACTGGTTTTTTTACAGTAATTGCAGATATCTTCGGGTTTAGGACTTTTTGAACCTTTATGATTCGACTTCTTCTTTTCCTGCTTCCCAGATTTCTTTTGTCCCTTGCCCGTGACAGACAACCCTGATGCCTGATTTTCTGTGGCCTGTTGACGATCTTCTCTGTTGTGGAGGATAGATTGAACATCTTCCAGAGATAGAGTATCTTTCCCAGTAATAAACGATTCAACAAAATTCTCATACGACTCATGCAAAGATATTAATAGAATTAAAGCAGCATCCTCATCTTCTACTTTAACATTAATATTACGCAAATCCAGCAAAATTTTATTTAATTTGTCTAGATGATCCTGAAGGGGAGTACCTTCCTGCATGCGTAATCGGAATAGACGGTACTTCAGAAGCAACTTGTTGGTCAGAGACTTCGTCATGTAGAGACTCTCTAACTTCTTCCAGAGACCTTCGACAGTTTTCTGATCGGCAACCTCGATGATAACATCGTCAGACAGACAAAGCATGATAGCCGAGTAGGCTTTTTCTTCCCGAGTATTCCACTCTTCTTCATCATCTTTATTAGATTTCTTCTTTCCAAACAGCGGTGCCCATAAACCCTGTTGTTTCAGCAGAGATCGCATCTTGATGTGCCATAGGCCAAAACTATTTCTCCCGGTGAATTTGTCAACCTTTACGTTGAAAGCAGACATTCTTGATCGACTCCAGAAAATCCTAACAGTGCGGAAAAAATCCCCTGATTGAAAAGACCAGGCTCTGATACCAGTTTGTTGTGATGGAATAGAATTAAAGAGCACAGTAAAACAGATTACGTAAAGAAGACACAGATTTACGTGGTTCACCAATTTGGATACATCCACGGGCAGTGAGGAGAACCGATTTTATTATGCGGCTAGGGTTACAGATTACAGATCTCAACTATATATATATATATATATATATATAGGGGTGGGCTACCGTGAGAGCACATCGTAAAATAAGAAATAAGAGCAATTTTTAATGTATGAATTTTATTAGAACACGTATGATTTCGCTGTATAAAGGTATGAATTGTGAAAAATAAATTTTTGCTACCTTTGGGATTCGAACTCAGGACCATAAATCCATCCAACAGGATTATAAATCAACCGTAGATCTTGATGATCTAAGGGCTGAAAATGATTCTTATTTTATATTTTAAGAAATGCTCTTATTTTAGCCCTTCCCTATATATATATATATATATATATATATATATATATATATATATATAGTACTGAGATAAAATACCTAAATTGGGCTAAAGCCCAAAACTGCATACCGTTGGGCCGGGACTGAAGCGGGAAATTCAAGACATAAAAACAAAAAGATTGCCTGAAACGTCCATGGAGGAAAATAGATCCAAAAACCAAGGGCAAAAAGTTGAAAGCAACATGTCTTCTCGCTGGTGGCGCTGCCTCCACCTCCTGAACTTTGACAACTGCCTTCTAAATCTAGGTAAAGTTTGATATATATATATATATATTTTCCCTTCGCAGTTAGGGGCTATACAATTTTTCAGGAAATGGGGTTGCGTAAATTTTTTTGGAAATAGTTATTAAAAATTAAAATGGAATTATAGGGGTAAATATGTACATATGTTATTTTTTTTCAACGAGGGATTATAAATTTATAATGATAATTTTAGTGGATATATTTAAAATCACCCTTGATTGTATTGAATGCCCAATGAATCGTGGTTGGGATTATAATGATAATTTTAGTGGATATATTTAAAAGGGTAATTCTAATTATAGCCTCAATTTTACTCTTTGTAGCCTCTTATATTATAAAATATTAAAAATATTTATATAAAGTCTATTTTACCCCTTAGCCCCAATTCCTTTTTATCTTTTGACGTGAACTTAGTCCCCCATTCTTCAACGGATCAAAACCTATGCCTCCTTCTTCAACGGATCAAATCTGTTATTCAATTCATGGATTAGAGACATCATTATCCCTTATTTCATCAAAACACACATTACTCATCTCCCTCACCATCTTTGCGCTCCTCGTTTCTCTACTCCTTCACATCTCATCAAATCATTCAAGAAACCTCTCTCTCTCTCTCTCTCTCTCTCTCTCTCTCATCAACATAAATTGCAATTTAATAGTGTATGAATTTATAAACAAGACAATGAAATAGTGAATATTAGGCTAGGCGGTTACTCCATTTCTCTGTAACTCAAGCGCCTTTGAATTCCGATGTTATGGTCGGAGCCTATAGCTGTGCGTTTTTACCTTTGATATGCTCGACAACACCTCCAACGACGTAATCTTTCTTATTACCGTCACTTTCTTTGCTACAAAATATATATTGAAGGGCCTCATTACTGCACATAAACTCAAAAACTCCAATAAAAGTTGTCACAGAAAATTAAAAACATTAAAAAAATTAAGGCTGGCGAGAACAAACACACACACCTTCGACTTTGTAAATATGTTGACTCATTTTACTTTCGCATCCTCTGTAATGCAACAGACACTCTTAGGACCACCACCTGAGAAAACGATGACGACAAATTAATCAAAAGTGGGAATGTGCTTGTTCTTCTATGTTTATATTTCTGGAGGCTATATAAATATGTTATTTTAATTTGGGGCTAAGATCAAGCATTCTGATCCAAAATAAAAAAACACAAAAATCAAAGCCTTAGATCAATGCTTGCAATGCACGCTTCCCCACCGGAAGAGATAGTTGCGGCACATTATAAACAGTATATTTTAAGGTTGCTGATGCAACAGAATTCGTTTGGGTTTTGACAAATGGTTTCCTGATGGGGATGGTAATTTTAAGGTTGCTGATGTTTCGAATGAATGGAAAGGGGCGACCCTTGATGAGTTTTTGAATGAGGATTCTTGGACTTGGGATAGAGATAAGTTGGAACTGATTTTTGGAGAATGTTGGAGCAGTTGCGGCATTGGGGAGGAGCTGATGTACCAATTTGGCCGGCGGGAAGGTTCAACGTGTAGACTGTTAAGTCGGGATATCGGTTGGCTTGTTCCATTAAACAACGGGATGAGGCCTAGGGTCACTGTGGAAATGGGTTTGGAATCTGGATGATCTTCCCAAAGTTAAACTCTTGTTTAGCTGGGGCTGTTCCCACGGCGCAAGCTTTAATGAGGAGGTCGATTATGTGTAGGAGATGTGGCGATAAGGTGGAAACAATGGAGCACGCCCTTAGGGATGTCCTTCTGCTGGGAGGTTTGAACCCGATTTCCCATGGTGAGGAGTGTTGTATTGTTTCTTGGTTTGATAGCATTCGACGGATCCCACACAAAGAGGTTCAGCAGCTTTTTGCTACTATGGTTTGGAGTTTTTGGTATGCAATGTTGGAAATATGGTTTTATACCATTTCTGGAATTAATTATTTAATTAAATATTTGTTATTTAATTGAAATAATTAGTGGATGTTAATCTACGTCTCGAGTAGATGAACGTGGTATACTTGAAGTCTCAAAACCGATTTCCGGTGAGTGAGATATTGTATATCAAAGTTTGGATGTTGAGAAGGGAAATAACACTAGTGAAGTGTTATTGTCCCACATTGGAAAACAAGGGAAGAATACTCTTGTATAAGAATAGCAATGCTCGTGGAGCTAATAACTTGTGGGCTTGCTAGTGGACTTGGATGAAGGCCTTGGCCTCGCGCACACACACACACGCGCGCCGCCGCCAACGATCGATCGATCGATCGGACGGACGACGACGCCGCCGCCGGACGGGCGGGTCGGGTACGGGCCGCGGCCAAGGACTTGGATCTTGGCAAATGGTGCTTTGGGTGGTGTTTGGGTCCAAACTATATAATTTTTTGGACAAAATACTTTTGGGCTTTTTGGATTGTTAATTCTCGGCCCAATTGTATTTGTTTTTTCAGCCCAACAGAAGCCCATCCGTTTCAGCCCGCCCAAGCCTTGAGCTGTAGCAGTTTTCGAAACTGCTCAATCTTTTGAATTCTGGAATTGATGCAGAATGAATTCTGTAACTTCAGAATTCAAATTGTGTAACATCCCAGCAGTTTCTTATGTGGATTAATTCCCATAATGCAGACTTAATTTCCCCCTTGTTGAGATGCCTATAAATATAGGACTAGAAGCATGGCATGAGTACACACAAAATTATGCATTTTGCTCACATACTCTCACTGCATACTGCTCAGTCCTCGATTCCATTACGTTCGCCGGAGCTCGCCGGATTGTGGTGCTACATCCAACGAGACGTCGTCGTTTTACCTTTGGGGAAGATTCGCCAGCACCGTGAGCACTACCGGGGCGATAATCTTCTTGCGGGAAGAGTTTCATCTCGACTCGACGCTTTCCACGTTTGTTTTATTTCAATTGTAACTTCATTCCAGTTTCCTTGTTACTTCTAATTTCTTTATTTTCTTAGTTCAGTTCTCTAGCTCCGATTGTTTTAGTTTGAGTTGTAATAGTTCCCTCGATCGTGCACCCCGTTTGTAACAATCGCAAGAAGATTATCCGCTGCTGCCGCACGTTCGAGTTTGGATTTTTAATCTACCTTAAAACTTTCGAAACTTTAATCCTTTGCTTGGAGAAATGGCGTCCATCCCTGCTGCCGGCACCGCCACCAACGGCTCCACCGCCTCTGCCACCATTGGCTCAACCTCCTCCGCCATCATTGGCTCCACCGCCTCCGCTACTGTTGGTTCCACCTCGTCCACCTTCTTCGGTTCATCCTTTGGCTCAACGGGTGGTTCCACTTCCACCATGGCTCCGTTGCAAACGTCGAGGACGTTGGGTCTTGCCGAGAAACCCTCCATTTTCTCGGGCAAGAACTTCAAGTATTGGCAAGAAAAGATGCTGTTCTACCTCATAACCGTGGGGTTTGCCGGTTTCTTGACGGAGGATGCGCCTCCAACCCCGAGTGAAGGAGAGACGAGCTTCGAGGTTCGTGCCGGGTATGCGAATTGGTGCCAAGGCGACTACTTGTGCCGCAACACCGTTCTCATGTCCTTGGACGAGCGGCTCTACAACGTCTTCAAGGTCCATAAGACCGCGAAAGAGGTGTGGGAGGCACTTGATCTCAAGTATCAAGTGGACAAGACGAATACTACAAAGTATGTCGTCGCCAAGTGGTTGGACTACAAGATGGTCGACTCCCGCTCCGTGATGGACCAAGTGGAAGAGTTCCAAACTCTTTCACACGAAGTTCAAGCTGAAGGAATGCCCTTGGCGGATGCGCTACTTGTAGCGATCATCATCGAGAAGTTGCCACCAAGTTGGAGGAGCTTTCAAAATCTTTTGAAGCATGAGCGCTCGGAGATGTCCGTGGCGAACTTGGTGTCAAAGCTTCAAATGGAGGATCACGTGAGGAGTCGTGATCAAAAGAGCAGAGCGCCGATGGATGCAAAGGCCAATCTCACCGAGAAAGGCGGACCTTCCAACAAGCGTGGTCGCCCTAACCCCAACAACAAGGGCAAAGGGAAGCAAGGTGGAGGACAACCATCAAAGTTTGATGGTGTGTGTTTCAATTGTGACAAGCATGGTCACATGGCTAAGGATTGCCGCAAGCCAAAGCGGAAGAAGGCGAAGAACAACGTCAACAACGTCGAGAAGGACTTTGACGATTGGAACCAAGACGACTTTGCTGCAATGATTTCCGAGGTGAATCATGTTGATAGCCCAAATGCTTGGTTCGTGGATACCGGCGCTACCGTCCACATTTGCATCAATCGTGAGTTGTTCCACAACTACAAAGAAGTGGAAAACAAGACGATCATGGAGGCTAGCGAGCGGACTTCACAAGTCCTTGGCATGGGAGATGTGGTTCTTCAACTCACTTCAGGCGTGGAGATCACCTTGAAGGACGTGCTGCATGTTCCCACCGTCCGAAAGAATTTGATTTCGGGCATTAAGCTCACTAAGAAAGATTTTGAATTGTTTTTCAAAGCTGATTATGTTGTAATTCGCAAGTGGGGAAAGTTCCTTGGGAAAGGCTATGCCCCCGAAGGGCTTTTCAAACTTGGCGTGAGAGCTTGTAAGCCTGCCAAGGCAACTATCAATAAGAAAGAATCTACTTCTTCTGCTTACTTGATTGAGTGTTCCGATTTATGGCATTGTAGACTTGGACATGTTAATCTAAATGCTATAAAAAGATTAGTAAAAATGAATTTATTAAAAGTTGATGAATTTAACTCACAAGAAAAATGTGAAGTTTGTGTTGAAGCCAAAATGGCTAAGTTACCGTTTAAATCGGTTGAAATGAGCACTAAACCATTATAATTAATTCACACCGATGTTTGTGATTTAAAGTTTGTGCAAACTAGAGGTGGTAAGAAGTACTTTATCACTTTTATAGACGATTGCACAAGATATTGTTATCTTTACTTATTAAAAAGTAAGGATGAGGCGATTGAAGCTTTTAAGAACTTCAAAAATGAAGCCGAGAATCAACTTGGATGTCGAATTAAGATGGTTCGAAGTGATAGAGGGGGAGAATATGTAGCTCCGTTTGCTGAATTATGCAATGAAAGTGGTATAATCCATCAAACGACGGCTCCTTATTCACCGCAATCTAATGGCGTTGCTGAACGCAATAATCGAACTCTTAAGGAGATGATGAATGCCTTGTTGATTAGTTCAGGATTACCCCAAAACATGTGGGGGGAAGCTGTCTTAACGGCTAACTATATCTTGAACAAAATTCCACTCAAAGGGAAAGATGTAACTCCCTATGAGCTATGGAAAGGAAGGAAACCTTCGTATAAATACCTCAAAGTGTGGGGGTGTTTAGCTAAGGTAGAAGTGCCTTTACCAAAGCAAGTTACAATTGGACCTAAAACGGTGGATTGTATCTTCATTGGTTATGCACTTAATAGCAGTGCCTATCGTTTCATAGTGCACAAATCGGAGATACCCGATATACATGTTGGGACAACGATAGAATCAAGGAATGCTATATTTTTTGAAAATATCTATCCCAATAAGGATAAGGGTATGTCTAACTCAAACAATGGAGTTGAGTGTGAAGCTACAAGTTCTAAACCTTTAGACGTAGCTAGCAGTTCTACACAAGTAGATGATGCCACGAGTTCTAATCCTATACCACCTAATAGGAAAAGACCAAGGTCTAAACCTGTGGATGTAGAACCAAGACGTGGGGAACGAGTTAGAAAGGCTAAGGTCTATGGACCGGATTATGTTGTCTTAATGTTAGACGGCGAACCGGTGACGATCAAAGAAGCTTTGTCTGGCTCTGATGCAGCTCTATGGAAAGAAGCCATAGATATTGAAATTGATTCCATTATGCAGAATCATACTTGGGTGTTAGTAGATCTACCACCTGGTTGCAAAGCTTTAGGATGCAAATGGATCCTAAAGAAGAAGTACAAATCTGATGGTACTATAGATAAGTACAAAGCCCGACTTGTCGTTCAAGGTTTCAGGCAGAAAGAAGGGTATGATTTCTTTGATACCTATTCGCCTGTGACTAGGTTGACATCTATTAGGATGCTTCTCGCTATTGCTGCTTTGCACAATCTCGAGATTCACCAAATGGATGTGAAAACTGCATTCTTATACGGCGAATTGGAAGATGAAATATATATGAAGCAACCTGAAGGGTTTGTAGTACCTGGGCAAGAGCACAAAGTATGCAAACTCCAACGGTCTTTATATGGATTGAAGCAAGCACCGCTTCAATGGCATTTGAAATTTGACGGCGTAATGTTGTCAAATGGATTTAAAATCAATGAGTGTGACAAGTGCGTCTACATTAAGAATTCTAATAACGGCTATGTTATTGTTTGTCTTTATGTAGATGACATGCTCATCATGGGGAGTAATTCCCGAGTGATTCAAGAAACAAAAAATATGCTAAGTAAAAACTTTAGCATGAAAGATATGGGCTTAGCTGATGTAATTCTTGGAATTAAAATTCTAAGAAAGCCTGATGGTATTGCTATAACACAATCTCACTATGTTGAGAAAGTGTTAAAGAAGCTCAATGCTTTTGACAAGCCAATAGCTAAGACTCCATGGGAACCTAGTGTACATTTGAATGTACATAAGGGAGAACCTGTTGATGCGATAGAATATGCTAAGATTATTGGGAGCTTGATGTATCTAACAAACTGCACTCGTCCCGATATAGCATGCTCGGTCAACAAGTTGAGCAGCTTTACAGCCAATCCTAGTAATGAACATTGGAAAGCTCTTGAAAGGGTCTTGAGATATTTGAAATATACTCAGAACTATGCAATTCATTATACTAGGGAGCCCCCTGTACTTGAAGGGTATTGTGATGCAAATTGGATATCTGATGCCAAAGACTCGTTCTCAACGAGCGGTTATGTATTCACTGTGGGGGGTGGTGCTGTGTCTTGGAAATCCAAGAAGCAAACTTATATTGCTAGATCGACCATGGAATCCGAATTCATAGCTTTGGATAAAGCTGGTGAAGAAGCCGAGTGGCTTAGAAATTTCCTCGAGGATATTCCATGTTGGTCGAAACCTGTGTCGTCCGTAATAATTCATTGTGATAGTCAAGCTGCTATCGGACGAGCACAAAATAATTTGTATAACGGTAAGTCGAGACATATTCGTCGACGCCATAATACCGTGAGACATTTGATCACGAGTGGTGTTATCATAATTGACTATATAAGATCAATTGATAATATAGCCGATCCGTTGACTAAAAGTATCCATCGAGATCAAATGTATAAGCTGTTAGGGGGAATGGGTTTGAAATCCACATCTTAAAGATGATCATAGTGGATACCCAACCACGATGACTGGAGGATCCCAAGAACTTGGTTCAATGGGACAACTAAGCTATGAGAATCTGTGTGTTGAACACTCGAGTTGCCTATTCCTTGTAGAACAGTGAGTGTTCGGAAACCTGCATGTGGTGAGGTTAAGTCCCTGACTTTTAATAACTCTAGAATTTCTCAATGAGGACAAGTATAGCAGGATGCTTGAGTTAAGAGTTACCTATATAAGTGTGAAGAGTGGCCGCTTCGATTGAAACACTTATGAATCCAAAGGGGTGTTCCAAGGCCCGTAATGGACACAAACGTAAGAACGAATGAGGATTGAAGCAATATTGTGTCAGTATTGTTGACTCAGTATACACCGAGGAGGACTAGTTCAAGGAACCATATCCACTAGGCCGCCGGTATACTCGATAAGATTGACTATGGTAGGTTCAAAGCCACAAGCTACCTTTCCAAATGCAATGTTGTTTCTTAAGAGGACTGAGCTAAGTGTCTGCATACATCTGCATACGGCTTTCTCACTCATGTGGGGGATTGTTGGAAATATGGTTTTATACCATTTCTGGAATTAATTATTTAATTAAATATTTGTTATTTAATTGAAATAATTAGTGGATGTTAATCTACGTCTCGAGTAGATGAACGTGGTATACTTGAAGTCTCAAAACCGATTTCCGGTGAGTGAGATATTGTATATCAAAGTTTGGATGTTGAGAAGGGAAATAACACTAGTGAAGTGTTATTGTCCCACATTGGAAAACAAGGGAAGAATACTCTTGTATAAGAATAGCAATGCTCGTGGAGCTAATAACTTGTGGGCTTGCTAGTGGGGTTGGATGAAGGCCTTGGCCTCGCGCACACACACACACGCGCGTCGCCGCCGACGATCGATCGATCGATCGGACGGACGACGACGCCGCAGCCGGACGGGCGGGTCGGGTACGGGCCGCGGCCAAGGACTTGGATCTTGGCAATTGGTGCTTTGGGTGGTGTTTGGGTCCAAACTATATAATTTTTTGGACAAAATACTTTTGGGCTTTTTGGATTGTTAATTCTCAGCCCAATTATATTTATTTTTTCAGCCCAACAGAAGCCCATCCGTTTCAGCCCGCCCAAGCCTTGAGCTGTAGCAGTTTTCGAAACTGCTCAATCTTTTGAATTCTGGAATTGATGCAGAATGAATTCTGTAACTTCAGAATTCAAATTGTGTAACATCCCAGCAGTTTCTTATGTGGATTAATTCCCATAATGCAGACTTAATTTCCCCCTTGTTGAGATGCCTATAAATATAGTACTAGAAGCATGGCATGAGTACACACGAAATTATGCATTTTGCTCACATACTCTCACTGCATACTGCTCAGTCCTCGATTCCATTACGTTCGCCGGAGCTCGCCGGATTGTGGTGCTACATCCAACGAAACGTCGTCGTTTTACCTTTGGGGAAGATTCGCCAACACCGTGAGCACTACCGGGGCGATAATCTTCTTGCGGGAAGAGTTTCATCTCGACTCGACGCTTTCCACGTTTGTTTTATTTCAATTGTAACTTCATTCCAGTTTCCTTGTTACTTCTAATTTCTTTATTTTCTTAGTTCAGTTCTCTAGCTCCGATTGTTTTAGTTTGAGTTGTAATAGTTCCCTCGATCGTGCACCCCGTTTGTAACATGCAAGAAACATGAAGCTTTTTCAAAGAAAGGCCTATGGAATGCTACTCTCTTGCCCAGCGAGCTCTTTGGACAAAACCTGTGACTGATTCGCAGCAAAACAATGCGGCTCCTGCTAGATTGATGTGCTCTCGGGATGGCCAATTTGATGCTGCTGGTTCGGGGATAGCTGAAGAAGGCGAAGCAGCAGCGGTCATGTGTGGATGTTACTCTTGAGACTCATTGTTGGCGTCACGGATCCTTCTTCCATTGGATAACTTCACCAGATGTGACTTTAGCTACTCTCCTCGTCTACCCAATTATGCGCTACGTTTTGCCTACTTTTCTTCAGCATTTGCCTCATCTACTCAACTCTTTTGTCGTTGAGTAATGCAACTCTTTTTCCCCTAAAAAAAATATTAAAATGTCATTTCAGTGATTTCACGGTAACTAGGTCATTTATTAATATATCTAACCACTTATTTTCATATAAATAGGGCTGTAAACGAGCCAAGCTACTCGTGAGCTATTCGACGTTCGACTCGATAAAAGCTCGTTCGGTAATTTAATGAACAGCTCGTTTAGGTAAACAAGCCAAGCTTGAGCATGACGATGCTCGGCTCGTTAGCTCGTGAACAAGCTCGTGAAGTGATTTATCTTAAAAACATAAGATTATTCATTAAATGTCTTACTATATTTTATACAATATGTAGTAATATTTGGATTATGTATCTAATTAACATCATTTATTTACAAGAAAATAGTAAATATAATATATTTTTGTGAATAAAATAACTTATATATTTGAAAATTAACCTATGTATTAGGAAAATAACTAAAATTTAAAATAAAAATTTAAATTTAAAAAGCTCGATTAGGCTCGGCATTGTATTCGACTCGATCAAAGCTCGATCGATAATTAATCAAACAGCTCGATTAGCTAAACGAGCCAAGCTTGAACAAGACACTATTCGGCTCGGCTCGACTCGACTCGATTACACCTCTACATATAAATACTTTTCTACTTCAAAGTAATATGAATACGTTGAATTAATATAAAAATTTACAGATTTGAGGAGGTTATTTTTAGTTATAATTCACACACACTCGTACTAACATATATTGTGTTCTTTTTGGTCGTAAGCTTATCAATAGAAAAGAAGTGAAAAGAAAAAAATAATTTTTTTTATCACATTTTAGCAGTCTCCACTATTTTTATCTCATGTTTTATTTGGTGGAAAAATATATGAAAATAATACAAAGAGAGAGAGAGAGAGAGAGAGAGAGAGAGAGAGAATAGAGAAAAATGAAAAGAAAGAAGGAGAAATATAGAGAGTATATATTTTAAGTACTGTAAAATGAAAGATCAACGTTTAAAAATAAAAAAATAATAAAAGTTGAAAGATCATAAAAATATACAATATGGAAAAATATTATCACACATATAACTTGTAATAATATTATCATGAATTGAAGTGCAAAAAGTGGAAAAAGGGACTGTGCATAAGACCACACAAATCACACAAAAATAAGTTACTCCCTCCGTCCCGTTAATAATGGCACGTTTCTTTTAGGCACGAAGATTAAGGAGAAGCAAATTAGGTGAATAAGGATTGTGATCCACATGTTTAAGTTTGTGATTAAGGGATTGTTAATTATTCCTATTTTATCAATATAAAAAAAGATTTTATTTCTTTATTCATTAATTTAATTTTAATAATCTGTATTTAAATTTATAATTTCCTAAAAATCGTAAATATACAAAAAAACTCAAATTTGAGAAATGAAACTGAAATTGTGAGAATAAAGAACAGAGATGTTCGTTTGTTATAGAATTAACTTAGTCAAATTCCAGTTTATATAAATGTTGTCTTTCTTCTTTCTGATGAAAAATTGAAATTCTGAAAAGGAAAACTAAAATTCTGAAATGAAACTGAAATTTCTAAAATTCGAAATTCTGAAAAATGAAACTCCAATCCGCAAAATGAAATTGAAACTCAAATCTGAAAAATAAAATTTGAAATTCAACAAACACGCTTGAAAATCTGCAAAATGAAACTCAAAGCAATTGCCTCCTAAAGAAATTGCCTCCAACAACAAGAAATGGGTGAAAACATTTGCAAGAAATTAAAGAAATTGCCTCCTAATCGTCGTCAACAATAGAAAAGCAACAATTAAAGAAATTCTGCAAATTTCTTCACCATGAACTGATCTCCAATCTCGCGGCACAGAGAGTGGCGAGAAATGAAGGCGGTGGAGGGTGGCGCGGGCTGCATCGACGAGCGGTCGTCTTCATGGAGGCGCAGATCTGATGATGAAAGAGGCGGAGGCAGAGGGGGGTGGATGGGGGCTGCCGGTAGGTTTTTCTGGGGAGGGAAGCTTGGGGGAAAGGCGACGTGAAGGTGGAGGCGGCGCAGTACAGGAGGTGGCGCTAAGCAGTGGAGGCGACGCTAGGGTTTAGGAGATGATGGTGGAGGGATGAAGAAGAGGGTAGAGAGGGCAGGAGAAGGCGGCAGAGGAGGCTGGGTGGACGCGGAGGCGGTGGGTGGACGCGGAGGCGCCGCGCTGCCGCCGTGGAGGAGAAGAGGCGGCGAGGGTGTAGCAGTTGAGAGAGAGTGAGGGTAATCGGGAGAGAGAGAGAGAGAGTTAAGAGTGAGAGTGAGAGTGAGAAGAATGGCAGCGAATGTTTTTTTTTTAAAGTTGTTTTAATTAGGCTTTTAATTAGGATTTTAATTAACACAAATCACTCCCTTATTTTTTCCAAAATAGGAAACGTGCCATCAATAGCGGGACAACCCAAAAAGGAAAACGTGCCATTATTAATAGCGGGACAACCCAAAAAGGAAACCCAATAGCGGGACAACTCCCTTATTTTAACTTATTGGTTTAGTTACCAATTTTAATCCACTCACAATGAAAAATCACAAATGTAATTACACACTCTCTCGAGCATTTTATGAAAGTAGTTTAATATATTTTCTATGCCCAGTAAGTCTTAAGAAAAATATACTAACTCCGAAAATCACGCAAAGAAGTCCATGTAACCCATCTATCTCTTTTTTAGGAATCAAGAGGTAATCATATCATGCATTCTCAAACCGATTGACCATTAATTATCACTCTTAGGTCTCAAATTGAACATTAAACATGTAAAATAGTGGCCAATTATTTAACATGGTATAGAACACTAAAAATCATAAATCATACTCACTCCGTTCCATTAAAAGTGGCATGCATGTATTCCATTTTGGGTCCCACTATAAGCGACTTGTTTCCATAAATGACAAAATTTTACCTTTAAAAATGTTTTGGCCCTACCACTTTTAACTAATTTACACATTGTTCTTATTTTGTATGCTAGCTCAAAAGTTTTGTGTCATTTATAATAGAACAGAGGGAGCAGATTGTAAAGCAAATTGGAATCAATAATCAGACACATAAATAAAATACATCATATAAAAGTTAATTCACACTAGAATCATATAAAAATTTAGATATAATTAATAAAAATACATCAATATTGGAGAACATCAATAAATTAACTAAATAAAACCCATAAGCAAATTCATGATGAACAACTTGAACGGCTTTAATCCTTGCGGAAATTAAATCTAAGCTTCAAAACTAAAGAGTTATAAAAAACGAAGCAAAAATAAAATTGTGTTGATAACACTCATTTTTCTATGATTTTTAATGTTCTTAAGATGTTAATTGTATAGGAAATTGAGTGTTTGGTGATTGTTTTGTGCTTAAATTGCTTTATCTTGTGAAATATGGTACTTGCTCGTACTTTGATGAAATCTATAGAAATATCAAAGCTTACTTTGGAGATATGATTTTAATGAAAGTTGTAGACCATCTCAATACGAGTTCTTGGGCGCAATCGGATTGTAAATCGGAGTTCGTACGAAGGAGATATGGCTGAAACAAGAAAGTTGGCGCAACAGTTAATAGTGGCAGACGGGATTTTGCGAATTTTCAGGAATTTGCGATTTTTCGGGATTTTATCAGTATTTTTGAGTTCTGCACTTTATTTATCTCCTATGCTCTATATATAGGTCCTTTTGTTGACCTATTAGACACTTCTCTACATCTCTCTTCTCTATCTTTTTAACATTGTTCAATTTTAGACTTGAGAATTTATTGCTTTCAAAGATTAGATTGAAGATTCCAATTGCTCATCCTGACTTTTTTTTGGGTTTTATCAATTTTATTTATTTTTATTGCTTTCTTTTTAATTATGTTTTTTGTCTATTTATTTATTTATTTATTCATTTATGTCTAACTAGTTTTCTTTTCTAATTCTAGGGTTTATAAATAGTTGATTGAATTTCTATTATTGATTTATTGATACACTTTTGTGTTCTAGTTTCTGATTCACAATTCCTGGTGCTTATTTCTTGTGAATTATAATTTGCATGTTTAGCTTTTAAATTTAATCACCTAGTGGAGATAACTGTTTAGCGGATTAAGGAATGTATGATATGATTTTAACTTTGAAACCTAACGTAGATAGGTAAATCATAGAAATCTATTCTTGTGAGCGTTTGAGAGTTAGAAGATTTTCTTGAGACCTAGCCGAGATCGAGAATTTAATAATTAGCTATCATAAACTGTTCTAGCGAGAGTCTATGATTATTTATGTACTGATCTCTTGTCAGGACTAAATTAAATTGGTAATTTAGATTAATATGTTAATTGTGTAGATGTAATTAACAAAATTACATTCCCTATAATCAGTCTTTTATATCTTAGATTTTAATATGATTTTATTTGTTCTGTTTTGAGTTTTTATTTTATTCTCCATATTTTTGTGTTTGCCTGGATATTGCAGTAGTATTTATTAGGATTATTCATAGTGTTTTCGCTTATCAGTCCATGTTGATATGATACTCGTTTGCTATTTATACTACAATTACATCATGTTATTGCAATATTTTTGTTGCTAATAAATTAGTGATCAGTGTTAAAAGAACTAGATAAAGATGTCGTATTGTTTGATTTTTAATTTGACTACGCTGCAAGTGCACGATGTAATTGTATTAGTAGTGAGCAAGGTAGTAATCTAATATTGTAATTACTACTAATTCATTGAAATAAATTTATCTAGACTATCAAAGTGATTGTTTAACTAACAACTACTTAGATAATATGAATGAATAATAAGATCAAACAAAAGTAAAGATGAATCATGAAACTTAAGAAGTGATCTAGAGACTAGACATCAATGGATAGTAACTGGACTTCAATCTAAATTAATCAACTCTTAAAAGATCTTACTTATCTAGAGCGATCAGGAAACTAGCCTTAGCCTCATCTCGGACGACTAAATCAGTAGATTGCATGTCATAATTGCTAGCATATAACTCAAAAAGGCACAAAAGATCACCAAATTAAACACCCTCACCTAAATACTCACCCCCCCCCCCGATTTATCAAAACGGCGTGCCTTGAGCTCCTATTCAGTGTTGATTATTCTCTCCTGAGCTCAAACCAACACAATAGAAATGGCAAAATGATGGTCAATCATTCAAAAATGAAAATTAAACTATGGCTAAAAGAGATCAAGGTTTTCGATCAAGAGATATATTAAAATGAATATCAATTCATTACAAATACATCTAGTATAATCCCTAAAATAAAAGGATTTAGCCAATCATTCTAATTAGAAGCACAATACCTCAATGGGAAACATAATCAAAGAAAGTAAGGTTTAAAGGACAAATCCTATAAACAAATGCTTCTAATCTTGTTTCTTCAATTCTTCTTCTTCTTCAAACTCCATCAATTTCTTGGTGTGTGAATGTAGAAATGGTGGTTAGGGCTCAATGAATGATAAATTTCCCCCAAAATAGAAGGATTTTGTAGTGTGAGATGAAAATCGCCTCTGTCGCCTACAACAGATGAAACTCCGTCTTTTTCCACGACCACAACTGAGGACATGTGGAAAATGGGTTGACTCGTGGTCATGGCCCGCGACCCCTGGGCATGGTCACGGGAACTCACTGGAACAGACAACAATGACATCATAGTCCATGGTCATGGTTGCAGGGTCCCTATCGCACTCGACTTGCACTCGATTTTGTTTTCCTTCTTTCAAACTTCGATTTATTCACTGTTTTAGCTCACATACTCTTACCGAGTTTTCCTTCGACCCCATCGACTTTTTTCTTTCCAATTTTTATTTGATTTTTCATGAAAACTCACCAAAACTATCATCAAGTACAATCTCTTCAAAATATCAAACAATAAGGCGCAAAAGCACTTTTCACATATAAAATACAAAGGAATTAACATCTAATTTATACAGAAATAAAGCTCAAAACCAAGTTTGTGAATTATATATAGGCATTGGGCCAAAATCCAATAAAAATCGTGAAAATGTGTGAACAAAAAAGTCAGATGAAGAAGACGATCAAAACCCATCAACCGCAATTTTCATCCTAAAAAGCTTACAAAATACCAACATTCCGGTTATCGTTTTCACTGAATTTTTCCAGTGCAGGACTACCTACTTGGAGAATTTTCGTTCTTATTTCTCTGCAAAAACGCCTACCTGATTCGGCAGGTTGCCGTTTTTGCACGGTAGCGTGTGAGTTTTGTGTTTGCTATATCTTTCTCGTTTGAAGTTTGATTTTCGATTTGTATGTGTCACCGAATTTGTATCGAGATATATAATCTTCAACCTCACTTCAAACAAATTCACCTAAATCATGCTCAATATTTCTGAAAAATCACTAAAACAATAAGCAAGTATCACATTTTACAAGATAAAATAATTCAACACCAAATTAACTATCAAATGCTTCAATTCCTTACAAAATTTAAATCCTGAGAGCATTTAAAACATAAAAAGATGGACCTCAAAAAAAACATAATAATGGAGCAGTGTTATCAATGACCAAGAGACTCGCAATATAAAAAACTCCATCCATCGCATTTTTTAGCATTCATATTTTCTCTTTTGGCAGTTCCACATTTTGATATTCATTTTTATTTTTAATAAAGGTAGGTGGAACCCTTTGCTCTACTTTAATTATTTTAACACTCACATAAAATATGGGATCCATGTTCTACTTACAACGCCATCCTACCAATTTATTAAAACTTGTGTCACTCTCAAATAGATACTAAAAGCCGAGACGGAGAGAGTATAAACTACCTAATTATAATAATTAAAAGTAAAATTTGGCTCATTTGGGATTCGATTCTGTAACCTGCTTGTTGATTGTTAGCCTTATTATTTCAAGTAATGCAAAAATACAAGATTTAGTCACGTAATGAAAATTGCATCTAGTTAAATAAATAAATTTGCGCATTATTTGCTCAAGAAACACGTTTCTTGACCTTACTTATAAACAGTTTAAGAAGAAAACAAATTAACGTAACTTTCAGCTGCAGCGCTGCACTTAAAAAAAAAAAAAATCCAACTTGCTAATCACGATTAAATGTCAATTAAGCGTCTTAATCACAGTGAAATCTTCTACTCTATTGCTTTACGTTTCCACCCTACCACCACTAAGATATATATATTTGTCTAATCTCGCATAACCTCGGATTTCCACGTTGAGATTTTCGAATTAAATTATATCTAAATCCCAACTTCTATGAGCTAGTCATCAACAGTAACATTTTGTTATTATTCGTATTCCCGCAGGGTCAATTTATTTTAACCAATAAGGAATCTACAGACGGTTTAAATTATGATTAAAATAATAATTAGGTTTAGCACGGGTCTATTGCAAATGCTGTAGTCTTACTACACCCTAATCAGTCATATGTTGTTTACTGTTGGTTTGATAGGCTGCTCCTATGTATTTAATGCTCCTTTCACCTCTGTCTTTTTCTCCTAAGATTGATTAGATTCTGCACCACACTTATGTACTAGACTCTCTCTCTCTCTCTCTCTCTCTTCATAGTTAAGAATATTGAGGAAAGAGGGTTAGGCTCAATTCATAATGTTTCCAATCTCAAGTGATGGGGTAATTGAGGACCCTTGGATATTTTTAGAGCAAGATGGATTTCTGCTTGCCGATATTCCCATTTTAGATGGCAACGAACATCCTCAAAATAGTGTGAAAAAAAGGCCGAGAAAAGCCCCAACCTCCGCCGGAGTTGAAGAAAACAGCAGCGACTCCAAGAAGACTGCTCACAGATTTACTGAGAAGCAGAGAAGGCAAGAAATGACAACTCTTTATGCTTCTCTCAGATCCCTTCTCCCTCTTGAATACATCAAGGTCTGTCTAATTAATTAATTATTTACACTTCATCAGTATTATTTTGCCGTTTCCTTACCTTGTATGTTTTGTTTCAATCGAGTCTAGGGAAAGCGCGCTGTATCCGATCATATGGACCAGGCGGCCAATTACATTAACGATATGAAGAAGAAAATCGAAGAAATGAAACGAAGGCGGGAGAGCTTGAGGAATGTAGCAGGAACTGCTGCTGAAGCTCAGAATCAAACCTCCAATGCTACCGATTACTGTGTTAAGATAAATGTATTCACAGATGGGGTTGAGATCTTGATTAGTAGTAGCCTCAATAAAGATTGTTTCCCTCTTTCTATGGTGCTTTCCGATTTGCTTAATAGACAGCTCCATGTAATCAACTGCGTTTCTACAAGAGGCCAACGATGTTACCTCCACAAAATTCACATTCAGGTATATATATAAATATATTCTTTGTTTGATTTTGGGTGTATATTAGTATTGTTTTTCATTCTTATAATTAACTTTTCCGTATTTCCAGCTTAATAATTCCACAAGCATTGATGTAGCCGAGTTACAAGAGAGATTGGTGGATTTGCTTCAACTTGCTTGACTGGCAATGCAGCTGGAGTATGTAGTGAGCTCCACAAACATCTACTAGGAGCCATAAAATGAACTTGAGACTTTGTAAATCTGTATATATGATCATCAAGATTAATTTCTACTTTCAAAATTGTTTGTTATATATTTTAATTTATTGTTTCATGATTTCGGCTTGGCTTTATTTATTCCCATTAGTAGTATTTTTTTTTTCAAATTAGTTCTAAAGAGGCTAAGAATATTGCCATTAATTAGTTCTTAATTATCTTCATCAAGATTTCAAATTTGATGGGATTATATATGTCTGGGTGCTGTTTGCTGTAGGCATATGCCTTCTTGTGCTGTTGTCCAATACTTTTGTATAAAAGGTTTAATTGAGGAAAGTCAAATATTAATTTGTTCAATACTAGGTGCTAAGCTATTCTTTAATTAATATGTTTTCTTAATTAATTAAAGAACTATAAACAAGTGATATATATCATGACTTTTTGTTGGTGATTGTTGCATAAGAGATCATTGGAGTAACTCAAATATGAATGGTCAGCTCGACTCGGAGTTAATATATAGTAATAATCTTGAAATAAAATTACTAAATCTTGAAATAATCTTGTAATATATATATATATATATATATATATATATATATATATATATATATATAGGGTTGAATTCAACAGAGAATTATCTTTTTATTCTTCATGAACAAATCTATACATTTTACGAACAGATCAACATAAGTAATGAACAGACGTATTTAGTAAAAATAGAGATCTCGCCACCGGCAGGATTCGAACCCGGGGCAAATTGTTGTTCATGCGGTACATTGATTTGTTCATCAAAATTATAGATCTGTTCGTTTTTATTTCACGAATTCTCTATTCTCTAAATATTTAGCATTCTCTGTTGAACATTTCTCTCTCTCTCTCTGTATATATATATATATATATATATATATATATATATATATATATATATATATATATATATATATATAGGGGAGGGCTACAGTAAAAACACTTCTTAAAATATAAATATAAACGTTTTTTAATGTACGAATTTTATCCAACAGGGTTACGAATTCATCCAACATGGTTACGAATTGTGAAAAATAAATTTTTGCTACCTTCGGGATTCGAACTCAGGACCACGAATTCATCCAAAAGGGTTACGAATCAACCGTAGATCTTGATGATCTAAGGGCTGAAAATCATTTATATTTTATACACTTAAGAGTGTTTTTATTCTAGCCCTCCCCTATATATATATATATATATATATATGGGTGCACTCCAATGAGATTGTTATTTTTCGTGAGATCATGAGTACAATTAATAAGACAGTATATAGTGTTGAACAAGTTAGTATATACTGATGAACGATATTAAAAAGGGTTAATTACGCCAAAAACCATGAACTTTGGGCCCATTTCCAAATTTTCCATGAACTTTGTTTTTTATCAAATTTTCCCTGAACTTAAGGGCGTGATCAATTTTTTCATGATTTTGACCTCCGGTAATACTCCGGTCTGAGCTGGCCCCTACGTGGCAATACCGAGCTGACAAGGCGCCTACGTGGCTCGGCTCTGCTCTGGCCCTGCGTTGGCTCTGCTCTGGCCGAGAGCAGCTCTGGCTCTGCTCTGCCTCCGGCACCCGCACCAGATCCGGCGCCCCTGCCGCCGCCGCGCCAGTCACCTCCGTCCCTCGTTCTTCTTCTTCCCCAAACATCCATCGCCGCCGTCAACTTCTTCTCCCTCAAAATATCTGCTTCTTCCCCAGATCTCGCGTCGCCCCCCTCCGCAGTACCTGGTTGCTGGCTATGCTGTTGTTAGCCAACGCCAAACAAGATGAAGTCGCTGCCCCTGCTCCCCTCTCCTCTATTTCACTCTGCCTCCCTCCCTCGTTCATCTCTATCTCTCTTCCCCCAATCACCCACATCAAGAAGCCCAACGTCCGCCGCCACCTTCATCGGCCTATTCCTCGCCGCCACCGATCACCGACTCTGAATTCCTGAAATTAGGGCTCAGAAAATCGGACTCCACCGCCCCTTCTCTCTCCACCACGCACCGCCTTCCCCTACTCTCGCAAAACCAGATCTGCCGCCACCAACCATCTCTACGAACCACCATCGACTGCTGCTGCTCGATTTTCGGCATCCTTCGCAACCACCATTGCAAAAACCAGATCTGCCTTTCCCCACCTTCGCAAAAATCATCGCAAAAACCAGATCCGCCAGATCCGCCTTCCCCCACCTTCTCTCTCCACCACCCACCGCCTTCCCCCACCTTCTCTCTCCACCACCCACCGCCTTCCCCCACCTTCGCAAAATCAGAT
This sequence comes from Salvia miltiorrhiza, assembly GCF_028751815.1. Lineage (NCBI taxonomy): Eukaryota > Viridiplantae > Streptophyta > Magnoliopsida > Lamiales > Lamiaceae > Salvia > Salvia miltiorrhiza. The sequence continues at coordinate 54,686,812 of NC_080389.1, forward strand.
CCGCCCCCACCAACTGCTGCTGCTCGATTTCCGGCGAATTCCACCACAGGTTTGGGCTCAAAACGACGTCGTTTTACCCCCTACTAAACGACGTTGTTTCTTCATATCATCGTCGGTGCCAAGTCAGCTTTCAGGCGACTTAAATGGTGCCAAGTCAGCAGTCAAATTGGGGATTTTTGAAATTCATGGAAAAATTGATCACGCCCTTAAGTTCAGGGAAAATTTGATAAAAAACAAAGTTCATGGAAAATTTGGAAATGGGCCCAAAGTTCATGGTTTTTGGCGTAATTAACCCTATTAAAAAAATGATAAAATTTTCGCTACCTTCAAGATTTGAATCCTGGTAAAAATTTCGCCCTCCATGTAAATATCAGTCATAGAATACATGAAATGAACACCACAAATCAATCTAAGATCTCACCACATATAGAGGATCTTAGTGGAACGCTCCCATATATATATATTAATTTGTTCTCGTAATTAATTAATTTCTATCTTTAATATGTACATAAATATCAATTTAATATTAAATTATTAAAATCGATTTTTTAGAAAGAAAAAAGGAAAAAAGCCTGAAAATGAGAGTACAAAAGAGCAAACTAAGGGCCGAGCCTCATTAAAATCCCTTTAAAGAAAATCCAGTGGGAAAAACCTTAAAGGGGAAAAAGAGTACCCAGTGGGAAAAACTATAATATTAAATTATATTGTAAAAGGATTAACAACAAATATGTTTATACAAATAAGGAGTATAAAAAATTCTATACGAACATAACTAAATTAAATAAATCAAAACCATATTTGAAATTTGATGTTTGAGATATATATAACTAATTATCCATCTATAAATTTATATCAAAATTAGTACATACTCCATCCGTCCACGAAAGAACTTCCTATCTTTTCTTTTTGGGACGTCCACAAAAGAACTTCATACCTCTTTTTGGACTATACCCCACCACTTATAATCCTCTTACTTTTCACTTTTCACAACTCCCAATATTAATTATAACACTTTTTCACCACTCCCAATACACTCAACTACCTTTTATCCACTCTCAATACACTCAACAATATTTTTTCTTAAAACTCGTGTCACTCCCTCCTAGGAAGTTCTTTCATGGACGGAGGGAGTATTATACTTTATAAAAATATATTTTTAAAATTAGAGAATTCTAAAATTAAAAGAACATGTAAATAAAAATATTAAAACTGATGTATAACAAAAATATAGAAAATAAAATAAATATAAAAACATAAATGAAGGAGAAAATTTGTATTTTCAATATTAAGGATAGATGATAGAGGAGAGACAAGAGAGGAAAAAGTGTTATTTTGAAACTTTCAATAACCATAACATATTCAATAACTATAACATCAAATTAAAGATCTTATCATGATTTTTAATGTAAGATACATATTGAATATTTTTTAATCAAATTTGAATTTAGAAAAAGTCAAAAAAAAAAAAAGAAGAGATAAAAAAAATTTAGTAGAAAGAAGTTACTAAGTCAGTAATATATATGATATGAAAAAATGTGTAATGGAATGAAAGAGAGAATTGTTATTTTGTTGCAAATAAATATGTAATTTTTTTTTAAAAATGTAAAAAAAAAAAAATTGTTTCAAACTACGTATTCATATATTATACTCCATTCGTTCATAAAAAATTAGTCACAATTTCTTTTTTGATTCGTTTACGAAAAAATTGTCACTTTCATTTATAGTAATAGGGTATTATAGGGAAATGAATGAAATATTCTTGCTCTTGTTTTGATGATACCAAAATCTCTTAGGTCTATAGCATTAGCCTTTTTCGTTGAACTCAAGTGTTAGAGTTCAAAGTGCTTACAAAGATGTCCAATAAAATTAGTCTTTGGTAGAACACATTAAAATGTCTGTAAAATATAATATGTTGTTTGATATGATGTAGTAAAATTGTATATAAAATTTTAATTCCTAAACTGTCCTTATAATTAAAATATCTAATAATGCCATTTTAGATGATTATTAGAGCAATTTAGTTAATAATAAATTAAGATTGATATTAGGTATACCTTCAGAAGTGGTATGAATAATTACAGATCTATATAATTTTATTGGACTTTTGAATTTATAAAAGACAGTGTTCTCCATGCTACTTCTTACGAGACAAAATATTAAAATATTATAATTATATCATAAACCGACTCGTACTAAACTAGCCCTTACAATATTATATAGGTCGCTGTTATTAGTCAATTTCTCACTATTTATGGATTCTGCTCAAATTTTGTTTGATATTTCCATTTGTTAATTACTCTATCAAGATCTTCTCCGACCCTACAAATCTTTCTCTTATGCAAATTGCTGTTATTTAATGGCGGCCATTTGGTTTAATTCCTCGTCATGCCCTATGAGTTGAGTACGTTAAGTTTATAATATGTTGGTACATTTTCTTCCTCTTTTATGCGAAAAAAAAACCTAATAGTAAAATGATTATTGACTATCCAAATATTACTAGTGATGTTTCTCACCTTTAACTACAAAAAAGAAATGAGATAGTGAAGTTCAATCTCCTATTCACTCACACTCTCTGTGTGCTCAACAAAACAAAGACATAAAGTGAAAAGAAAATGAGTATGTTGGTTAGCAATAGAGTGGTTAATATTTAAGATCAAAAATTTTAAATCTGAATTTAATTATTATGATGTAATTTTTAAATTTATTTTTTAATTATTAATTTATCTATCACACGTCAATTCCTGAAGGAATAACTTGAATCGAGACAAGACTAAATAAACGGGCAATTAATCATTACAAAATTTGCTTGCTTTGAATAAATAAGATGTTGGGGTCTCGGAGGGTTGACTGACATGTGTATGGGGGGGGGGAATACACATGTAGGCTGTTTTTCGCAAACAAAACAAACTTAACCAATTTCCATTTAGAAAACAAGTTGTAAACTGATACTGAAGGCAATTAAGTAAGTTGACAACAGTCGAGCACTGAGCTTAACTGATATCCAAGTAAGGCTTTAGTCTAGTTTGTAAAATAGAGTAGAGTTATCAATCTTCTCTGACTATCAGTTGAGTCGTCAGTAGGATTAATAACTCAGCAGCAGAATTTAAACTTAGTACGAATAGCCTTTAGAAAATGTTTGTCACTTTGTAAAATCCTTAGTTACACTTTTCAGTTAGTCCAGTTGAGTTGAAAACAATTAAGCACAGATAAAGGAAATACTGAAAGCAAATAAAGAACACAAGGATTTTTAACGTGGTTCGAAGACATCTCCCCACAGCCAGATTATTTGTCTGACAAACACTCTGAGTTTATGCTTAGAGGTGCACAACAAACCTACCAATCCACCAGGAGTTAGATTTAACACTTAGCACGCCCTGACACTGTCGTGTCCAATCAGCTAATGCTAAGGTAATTGGAGCCAACGCCTTTAAGCTGAACTCTTTCTTGGCTTTCACGGTGACAAGGTAACCGAACTGGTTTAGTTTTGGACCGGTACTAAACCACAACCACTGTTTAGTTTTATGGTACTAAACAACAACCAACACTGTTTAATTTTATGGTACTAAACAACAACCAACATTGTTTAATTTTATGGTACTAAACAACAACCACTCAAACTCACTTTTCTCTCAGTTGAAAAGGGGTTTGAACTCTTCCAACTAAGATTACTGAGAACAGACTCTCAAGTAATCCTAACTAGGCTACTGATATAACATGTGGTGCCTAGTCTAATAAGAGAGTGTAGATAATCAGTTAGACTGATTTTACAACGTTGATTACTCTCTTCTTCGATTCGAACTCTATCTATCTATGGGAATGCTGGCTCTTGAATTCGACAGAGCTTCAGCGTATGTCTTCGAATCGGTGAAAATTGCAGCTGTTCCTCGAGCTCTATTTATAGGCGAAGTCTTGAATAGATCCGTTGGAGATATGGTCTTCAAGTTTTCTGCCGTTGTGAGAGGCTGTCGCTTCTTGGGCTGAGGTGGCAATCTTCGGATACTCCATTTGACCGAGTCTTGAATTGTCTTGTCCTTGGAGTAGTGCATCTGCATCTTTATACGCAAAGAGGAGCTCTAGTACTTGTACGAACGATCTCCAAATCTTCGGCATTTAATGCTGTTGTACTTGAGCATTTAATGCAGCGTGTCTAGTATTCTTCTCTTCAGTTAGATGTAGAATGTCGACTGGTGCTTGGTTCAGAGTTGATATTGAATGTGCGAGCTTCTTCGACTGATGACCGATGACTTCCAGTCGCGATGCGTCCTTCTGTTCGTTTAGTGAACTGTGCTTAAGTTGTGCTATCTTTAGTCTTCAGTCTTCTGTTCCTAGTCCCACTGAACTAAAGTCTTTGCAACTTCAGTCAGGGTCTGTCAGGACTGGAAGACTTGGACCTGCAATAGAAATAAAGACAAGCGAAGCATTCTAATGGTTTTGGTATCATCAAAACTACTTGGGTATCCCAAATATTTCCCTACATAAGACAATAAGTTTGTTTCAAATTGAAGAAAGAAAGATATTAGACGATGCGATCAATCAACAACATAGCTCAACCTCAATATTACAAGTTTTGTTTTATGCTTCTAATAATCAACATTCATTAACATAATATTAGAAGTTACGAGTCAAAGCTCGACAAAGAATCATTCAGAGTACAAGCACTAATGTACTCAGTGGGCATGCATTTTCTGAAATATTTCACATTTTTCGTAAAAATAATTTATTCAACCATTCATAATATAACTTAAAAGGTTTTAAATTGAAAAACACTTATAAATATGTAAAAACATTTCATTTGTTAATGCTATATTGTCACATTATTCCGTTACTAACTTTGATCCTAGACCTCTAATCACAATCATTTTTTCTCGTTATTGACCTCGGGACGCAACCTATGCAGGCTTTATATTTGGAACACAGGCTCCGGAACACATCCAACCAAATACACTTATAACACATCATTCATTGTTAGCACACGATGGACAACCCATCGCGCCACTAACAATATATACACAATTCTTAATTAACGTGTTAGGCTAAAAAAAACCTCGATCAATAGGTTATGAGCCTTTAAGAGAGTACAATGTACAAAAATATTTTATTTGAAACAAATTTGCTTTTCATTGAAACCTTTAATAAATATATAACTCGATAATACTTTTGTAAAGTAAACCCATCTTTTCTGAGAATTACAAGAGGTATCTAATATATAATCAAATAAGCAACCCGCATGCAGGCGGGATTTTTACACCACACAAAGGTGGAAAAACAAATGCATGCAGGCGAAACACTACCCACACAAAGGTGGGAACACTATCTACACAAAAGTGAGAATCTTTATACCACACAAAGGTGGAAAAATAATCGTACCCCAGTAGAAAACTATCCATACAAAGGTGGAAACACAACCTACACAAAAGTGGGAAAACTACCCGCATACAGGCGGGATTTAACCCAAGACCTCTCACAAAGGTGAGTCTCTGGGTGTCTCAACTTAAGTAAACCCATCTTGATAGGGCAAAGACTGACGATAGTATTCTTGACAACTTGTATTGAGAAAGTAGTACTAATCTCCTTAGTCAATAAAGCCTACAAGATAATCTAATCTTAATAGATCTCGTAGCTCTAGCGTCAAGTCAAAGTATAAAGGCTATTGATTCTTGATTCATTAAGCTCGAGTTTTCAAAATTTAAATTATAAATTCTGAAAATCAAAATTCTTAGCTAAGGACATCATTAATATCATTACTCGACTTTTCTTTGATAATTAGATTCATTTAAAAAAAAGGATATTAGCGTGTATATACACGAACTTTCAACATTTTCTAGTTTTTTCCACGAACTTTATTTTTTGAATCTAAATACATGAACTTAGTGTTTTCTGATTTTTCCCATGACGAACAATTCCGATCAAATTAAAACTGATTTGGCGTTTATGTGGCCTATTATTATTTAAGTGTCATATATATGTTAATATTTTAATTTCTATAATTTTTTTTTGACAAAAGATGAAATAAAATTAAAAGAGGTATCATTTCCTACCCACTGCGTAAAATAATAAAAACCTATAAAAAAGAATAAAGCCATAGAATTAATTCCATTCTCTGCGTAAACAACATAAATTCTTCACAAAAAAAGGTAAACTCATTATTCTATCAATTCTCATTGACATTATCTGCTAATATATGTTGATTCTCTTCACTCACTAATTTATGTCTCTGATTGGGGGGTAGAATTAGTCTTTGATAAACCCAGCCTGACAATGTTGTTCGTGGTCCGAGGGCATCAAAGTCGGTTGGAGTAATGACGAACAAGTAGCTAGGTCCTTAATCACTACTTATAACTATGACAGTCATTCCACGTCAGCAGCTCCGACGACAACGTTAGCATCAATTTGAAGAAAAATAAAAATCATGGAAAAAAAATCAGAAAAACACTAAGTTCGTGTATTTAGATTAAAAAAGAAAAGTTTGTGGGAAAAACAAGAAAATGCTGAAAGTTCGTGTATTTACACGCAAATAACCTTTTAAAAAAATCAATTTAATCATAAATATTACTCCTATGGATTTACAAAATACAAATAATGCAAATTCTTTTCATGCTTTAAATCATATAATAAATAATTACATTTAATATACATACATAATAAAATAATAGGGTTAATTGCCGCTAAATCCATATACTTTTTCATTTTTCGATTTTTTCCTATGGCCAAAAAATTTTACTTTAAAATATATGAATTGAAAAATCGATATGGAATTTTCCCCGGAACCGTTTTTCCCCCAAATTTAATCCGAGCTGACAGTCGGAAAGCCAGCGTATATTCGTCGTCCGTTAATTGAAACGACGCCGTTTGACATTCAACTAAAACGGCATCGTTTTAGTTGTGGATGTTGAGAAACTAACCCAAAATTAAGGGTTTGGTTGCATTTCACTTCTTGAACACGATTTAAGGTTCTTAGAAATCCATGGATTCTTATTGGAGCACAAGCTCGAATTCAGGAGCGAATCAATCGAACGAACATTGTGGCCATGGAATACCAGCCAACCTTCGCATATCTCACACCGAAAAAAATCCATTTAAGCGATTCCTCTATTGTAAAAAGATAAAGGTAGGTTTTTTTCATCCTCCTTGTTGGGATTAATTTGTTGAAGTATGTATTCTTATAGGACGATTGTGGCTTCTGGAAACGGGTGGATCCCAAGCTCTCGCCGTATTACAAAGACTTGGCACTCACCTTCTGTTGGTCAAAGATAAAGGTCCATCCTTGTCCATCTTGTATGTCAAGATCATGGAATAAGCATTTGAGAAACCAAGTCCAACACTCTTGGTTTTCTATCTCTACAATGTCCCAAGCAATGGGGAACATTTGGTTGTTCCCATCCTTGCCAACTGCCACCAACAATATACCTCTCAAATATGTCTTCAAATGAGATCCATCAAGACCAATAAGTGGCTCGCAACCCCTCTCCACCTTTCAGAGGAGAAAGTCCAATATACAAGCCCTCAAACACATGTTCTGCTCCCAGAAGCAACTCATATCTGCCCTCCTTATCCACCCTTCTTAGTTAGCTAGGTATCTCCTGAGCATTCCATAATGCTCCTCAATGAGCACATCAACATGCCTATATTCATCACTAATATCACTTAACATAGACATAACTCCCTTATCATCTACAATATCTTTCTTCGAGCTTTCCTTCAATTTTATCAACCACAACCCAGTCTAGTTTTTAATACTTAGTTTATCTACTTCCTCTTTCAGGTCAAAATAACCAAATAAATCTAAGTTTAGGCCATACCTCCCAACTGCAAATCCTCCAACGTAGCAATCAACTCCATCTTTACCTCCATTTATTTCTTCAAAACCACCTCCATAGTAGAGGAAGAGGTCGAAGCTATTGCTGCAAAAAAAGAGCAAAGAACAATAAACAATACAACACAATCTTCACCAACCAAGTACACTGTTAAAGAATTGAAAGTGGCCCTACATGTTTGCCATCACTCCAACTAGGACCGAGAGAGAGAGAATAGTTTGAGGGACCACCAATACACTAAATACTTGCACTATTTACCATTTCCTAGTCAATGGCAAAAGTGAAGGTTTGAAAGTAACAAAGACTTTTCACCGAGAGAGAATTCTCTGAAAATCGAAAACGTGAGATGGAAATTATGGCAAGTTCTCTGATAAATGTTAATTGAAGACTTCTCTGAATTTAGGGGAATTTCCTTAGGGTTTTCGGATTTTAGGGGAATTGCAGAGGTGAAAAAGATATCTTATGTGGCATCTATGTCATACTTTTATTTTAACACCTGGAATAAATGTCGACACATGGGATCGGAGTCATTTCGGCGATGGCCGGAAAACGGATGCGGGGGAAATGCCATATCAAATTTTCAATTCATGTATTTTAAAGTAAAATTTTTTGGTCATGGAAAAAAACCGAAAAATGAAAAAGTATGTGAATTTAGTGACAATTAACCCAAAATAATATATTATGAAATCATTATAAAAATTATTAATTAAATCCAAATATAGATCTAATTAATTAATTAATTAATGACTTAATCTTAAATCTTCAATCCAATTAAAAAATTGGGAAAAGGTGCAGATGCACCCTTATAGTGGTAGCCCCTATAGCGTATAGCTCTCCTTACTCACTGTGTGTGCAAATAGGCACTCAAAGTCCAAAAAATCGATCAATTAAACCCCTTTGACTAACAGCTGTTAGTCAAACGTTAGTCAATTTTTTTTAACCCTCAATTTCTTTCTTCTTTCAATTTCTACCCCTAATTTATATCCCCAATTCCAATTAAGGCCTCGCCCACATTTCCATCGGTGCCGCCGGTAGCCTCTTCCTCAATTCGGCGCTGGCGCCGCCACCACCGAGGTGCAAGAAGCACGCCGCCAATGGAAACTCCATCGATTCCCGGTTGGTTGGGTTTTTGCATAGATTTGGAGTATGTGCTTTTGGATGGAAACTCTTTAGATGGTACAATACCAACATAATTTACTAACTTGTGCAAAATACGAAAATTGTCCTTGAGTCAAAATGAGTTTGAAGGAAAAATTTCAGATTCTTGGTGGGAAAATGAGTTTGAAGGAAAAATGAATTTCTGGCCAAATACCTGTTTCAATGCATAACTGCACCGAATTAGTGAAGATAGGGCTTGCGGACAACAGTCTTGGTGGTAATATACCAACGTGGATAGGAACAAGCCTAGTCCGGTTGAGGATTCTCATATTGCGCTCCAATAGTCTGAATGATGAGATATCTTCAGAGATTTGCCGGTTGAGCTCACTCCAAATATTGGATCTCTCCAACAACAACATCTCAGGCATAATACCCACATATCTTTACAATTTCATTGCAATGTCTACAAAGAGAAGTTTCGAACTTCCCTTCGCTTACTGGAGCGAGGGTGCATCAATTGTAAAAAGGGAAGTGAAATGAAGTTTGACACCATTCTTTCTTTGGTTACTAGTATTGACCTCGGTGCTGGCGGTGGCGATAGCAGCACCGGATTGAGGAAGAGGCTACCGGCGGCGCTGATGGAGATGTCGGCGAGGGCTTAATTGGAATTGGGGATTGAAATTGAGGGTAGAAAATTGAAAGAAGAAAGAAATTGGGGGTTAAAAAAAATGGGTTAAGTATCAAATAAGCCCCTATCATAGTGGCCCTTCTCACGTTTAGCTCCCTATAGTCGAAGTTGGGCCAACTAAACCCCTGAAGTCCTTAATTTCGAACAATCAGGCCCTCTGCCCTAACGGCAACTTAACACCGTTAACTATTTATTTTTATTTTTTAATTTACACATTAATTTTCACCGGAAACTCTGCCAGCCTCGCCTTGAACCCCCAATTCCCCACCCCCACCCCCATCCTTAACCTAGCCGATGGCCTCCGCCGACGAGCCCGCCTCCACCGCCGCTCCGGCACGGTTCCTCTTCCTGGAGCGCGGAGTTTTGGCGTTTTGGGGCTCTGGCAATCGACGAAATTATTGAAATTAGGGTTGTTGATGCCGTCCTCGTCCTCATCGATCGGCACGGGAGGCGCGCGGTAGGCGGCGGCGCCATTGACGGCGGCGTTGCCCCAAATTTTGGAGGAGATTTCGAAGGTGGCCTGCTCGTGGGGGCTCTTGAACGTATACTCCTTCCAGGTGCCGAATTTACTGATGACGTTGCGGTACTTCTTTTTGAGGCGACGCAGCTTCTCGACGAGCTGGTTCTGATAGAAATCGAGCTGGAATTTGCTCCTGATCTGGTCGTAGAAGGCGGTGGTGTCGTGGTAGTGCTGCGAGGAGTTGTGGGGGCCGCAGCGCTGGGTGGGGTAATCGAGGAACCCCTGCAACAGCTTAATCTCGTCCTCGTCGGTCCAGAGGCGCTGGAACAGCTTCCGCGATTCATCGGGCGGTGGCTTCTTCGCGATCTCCGGCTGAATTTGTTGTTGGTGGTGGGGATCGGGGAGGCCGGGGACGGCGATCGTGACCTGAGCGGCGGAGACGGGCAGGAGGGGGGGACGATCGACGGTGACGGGGGCAGAGGAGGCAGAATCGTTGTCGTTAACGGTGTTAAGTTGCCGTTAGGGCAGAGGGCCTGATTGTTTGAAATTAAGGACTTCAGGGGTTTAGTTGGCCCAACTTCGACTATAGGGAGCTAAACGTGAAAAGGGCCACTATGGTAGGGGCTTATTTGATACTTAGGGCTGGGAATTTCGGGATCGGGTAATCGGGTACCCGATACCCGACCCGAAAAAATCGGGTATCGGGTACCCTATACCCGAAAAATTAGGGGTCGGGGTCGGGTTCGGGTAGTTAGGGTGTAAAAAAATCGGGTATCGGGTATACCCGAAATACCCGAATTAATTGACTTAATAGGCAATTCGGCACACAGCTGTAATCCACTTCCCTTGTTGAATGATTCGGGTACCCAAATCCCTTCGGCCTTCCCAATCCCATTTCCCAAGTTCCATTTTCGCAAACCCCAAATCCAATTTCCCAAACCAATTTCGCAAACCCCAAATTCCAAATTCCAATTTCCAATTGAAATCCAATTTCGCAAACCCCCACTCCAGAATCGTTTCCGTTTCCGGCGACCCGGCGACCCAGCGGCCGTCGTTCACAGTCGCACAGTCGCGCGCCGTCGTTCCGCCGCCGACAGCACAGAAACACTCCAGGCCTCCACCGGCTGACGGCTCCCCCCTGTGCGGCTGTCCCTCCGCGCGCCTCCAAGCTCCGAGCTCCGACATAAACACTCCAGGCCTCCACCGCGCGGCCGCGCGCCTTCGAGCTCTGACAGCACAGCAGCCTCCGATCTTCTTCTTCTTTCTTTTTTCTTTTTTTTTCACAGATTTCTTGGTTTTGACTATTTTGAGCACAAACAATTAAATTGATTTAGGGTAATTTAGGGTACCCGAATACCCGACTCGGATACCCGAGTCGGGTATTAGGGTACCCGATTTTTTTTTGGGGTCGGGATCGAGTACAAGGTTTTGGTGTTATTCGGGTTCGGGTACCCGATTTTTTCGGGTAGGGTACCCGAACCCGACCCGATTCCCAGGCCTATTGATACTTAACCCAAAAAAATTTGACTAATATTTAACTAACAACTGTTAGTCAAAAGGATTTAATTGATCAATTTTTCGAACTTTGAGGGCCTATTTACACACACAATAAATAAGGGTAGCTATACGCTATAGGGGCTACCACTACTAGGGTGCATCTGCACCTTTTCCCTAAAAAATTTATCAAAGGCCTTTTCTTAATAAAAATACAGCTCAATTCTTTAAACAAACATGGGCAAAGATTTAAATAATCTGGCCCAAACCCACGCACACATCACACTCGCAGACCGCCGCGTCGCCGCCGTCTGTCGACTCACGGCCAAACCCTCTTTCCTGATTCGGTACTCATCCCTACCCAATTTTTTTTGAAAGATAAAACCGAATTAAATTGCAAAAACCGAAAAATCGAACCATATTTCTATCTTATTTGAGTTGTGCGCAGTGCGAAGAATCATTGTCTACGCTGCAAGCGCAGAAAGCATCGTTTAGAAAATTGAGGAATTCTTAATTGTAAACACTGCAATATTAATTAACAGACGAAACCCTTAACTCGCAACTATGATTACCGCTTTTTCTCTTTCCCCACTTTGTTCGCTCATTCCCTCAGCCCAAAGGTTCTAATCTTTTATATCCTCTTCATTGTCTTTTCTCGTTTCTTTGTGCTTTTTATAAGCTTCGGAGAATTTGCAGATTGGTGGTGAAAATGTCAGCCACAGCCACAAGGAACACGGGAACTGCGGCCGTGTCCATAGCCGTGAAGCCGCCGGCTCATCCCACTTATGACCTCAAGAGTGTTATACAGCTTGCGCTGTCTGAGGACGCCGGTGATCTAGGTGAACTTCATTGCATACGACTTCTATGAAATTCGAATTTAGTGTTTATTCGTAGTTTTTATAATAATTATGTGAGTATATATTATTGATCAACTGTAGATAGCCGAGGCTTTTGGGTGATTTACCTATTTAAGAAATGGTGCAAAGAAGGATTTTTTTTTTAATGGATGAGGAATTGTTCGAGCAATTATAGAGTTGTTGTGGAAAAGTGTGGTGGGGCAAATTGTCACGTACTGTTAAGGGTCAATTGGAAGTTTAGTAAGCTATTGATTAGGCCTTAGGTTATGGAGCTCATTATTTGACATAATTTGAGTTGTTAACATAAAGATGGTAAGATATTCATCACACTGCAGTCATTTGTAGAAATTGGTTGGCGTGGAGATGTTTGGAGCTTCAATGTATGTGGTTATATCCTTTGTATTCTTTAAATTTTAGTTATTGGTTGTGGAATCAGTTCCTCTGTCCAGTTGGGAGTGAAAATTGCCTAAGAGCCTTTGCATTTTAAAGTTGAGAATTGTTTACTTTCATACCATTGTTGCATATATTGCTAAAGAATCCAGGTCTGTTAGCCAGTTTGGCTTCTAAATCGTGCATGTCCTTCCATAGATTAATTAATATGAGAAGATTACTTACTTGATACAGTGGTGTGTCTTAAACTTTGAAAATTAACGGAACAGTCTTGTGGTTGATATGTAGGGGATGTGACTTGTAAAGCAACGATTCCTGATGAAATGGAAGTGGAAGCCTATTTTTTGGCAAAGGAGGATGGTATTGTGGCTGGTATTGGACTAGCTGAAATGGTGTTTAGTGAGGTTGATCCTTCACTTAAGGTAACTAAGAATTAGGCCTCCTGTATATATACAGATTCTCATTATTTGTAGCTTCTATGTTATGGGGAAAAAATTGCAACTTTTTAATGGTTAGACTTGGTATTCCTCAGGTCGAGTGGTACAGAAAAGATGGGGATAATGTACACAAAGGTTTGCAATTTGGTAAAGTACATGGTAAGTAGACACAAATCCTGCCAGAATCAAACTTATATACATATAACTTGAATTTGACCTTGTCCACTGTTACTGCTTAATGATGATATGAAGGAAGAGCACACAGTATTGTCGTGGCTGAAAGGGTTGTTCTTAACTTTATGCAGAGGATGAGTGGAATAGCAACTCTAACGAAGGTGCTCTCATTGTCATAGTATTTTGTATCGTTTATAATTTCTGGATACATCAGTAATGCTTCTTGAACATGGTTGATGTGTCAAATGTGGTTTTTCTACTCACATAGCTTAATTCTCTTTTGAAAATTAAGTATTTAATACTCTGCAGGCTATGGCAGATGCTGCAGAGCCTGCATACATTTTGGAGACACGGAAAACTGCTCCAGGCTTAAGATTAATGGATAAATGGGCGGTGTAGATCACTTGACTCTTGCTACGATCTCAATTTCACGACCCAGCATTTTATTTTTTCTTGGTCTGACCTTAAACTTTATTGTTTTTCAGGTTCTAATAGGTGGAGGTCAGAATCACAGAATGGGTTTGTTTGATATGGTCATGATAAAAGACAATCACATATCTATAGCTGGAGGTGTCACAAATGCCCTGAAATCTGTGGACCTTTATTTAGAGCAAAATAATCTTCAAATGGGTGTTGAGGTATTGTATTGAGGTTTAAATTGGTGGATGCTGCTTTAGATTTTTGTCATAAATCTTTCTGCAAATCCTTAATCTACATATGAGTTCTGCATCTAATTACCTACCCATTTTCAGTTGGGAATGACGTCTGTTTTATGTCAACCATGCAACATGAGAAAGAATAGAGAAAAAAATGCGCTCGAAAACATGTACCAGAATGTCTGCAAGTGTGAATGTGCCTGATTTGACTTTTTATTTATCTTACTTTTTCAATTATATGCTACCCGTGGCCCCTCTTTTTTTTTTTTCCTATCTCTCTGTTGGGTCCTTTTGGTCATGTTTTTGGTTGGTCACCGTTAAGAAACCTTATCATCATGTGCACGATTGTGGTCTAAGTAGTTTTATGTACTGCTAATAATTCATATGCATCAGAGAAACTCATGCAAAAATCCTGGTTAAATATTATTGAAATCTTCTGCTAACAGGTTGAAACAAGGACTTTGGAGGAAGTAACTCAAGTGCTACTCTATGCATCCACAACAAAGACATCCTTGACCAGAATAATGCTGGATAATATGGTTGTCCCCTTGTCTAATGGCGACGTTGATATATCCATGCTTAAAGAAGCTGTGAAATTGATTGATGGGAGGTTTGAGACTGAGGTGCGTTATAGCTGTTTCTTTCTTTATTGGTTGTTTGTCCCATGGACTTGGAGAATCCTCAGATTATCCTTCCTATGAACTCATTAAACACATTGACAACATATATTAATCAGTTTAGATGGTTCTCTGTCATCAAATCACTGATAATTTTCTCAGTATCCTTCCTATAAGCTCATTAAACACATTGACAACACATATTTATCAGTTTAATTGGCTCTGTTTCATCACATTGCTGAGAACTTTCTCTATTGTACACAATAGACAATGTCCTTATGATGCTATGCTATCAGATGCATTGTATATATACAAGAGATGAAGTACTACAATCTGAAAAAGAAATTAGCATTCTTTCTTCTTAGCACATATTCTCATATTAAGTCCATTTTTGTTTGGGTAGAGAGAAACAGGTTGTATTAGGTGGTTAGTAAGATAACATCTTGCATTCTACTATTGTAGCAGTGCCTTCGTATTGTGTCTCATATCTGGTTGCCTTATGTATTTCAGCTGTTCTACTCTTCTGCTATTCTTGCATTCTAGTTTAATATGGTTCCTTTTGTGGCAGGCATCTGGAAATGTCACCCTTGAGACTGTGAAAAAGATTGGACAGTCAGGGGTCACTTACATTTCTAGGTACATGTAATTTTTTATTTTATTTTCTTTTTATTTGTGGTGCTCATCTACATCTCTAGGCATTTGTTCATTGTGCTTTCTCACTATAGCTTGGGATCTCATAAGGTTATCTGATTTATTTATAATTATTTGTTGGGAAGTTGGGATGATCTGCTTGATCAATGAATGAACTAATATATTTCTATAGTTAATTGCCCACGTATGGTGCGCCATATCTATTCAGTACTGGTAGAAGTGCCTTGTCTTGCAAACTATACCTCATCTTCCATGTTTTGCTTGAGATATGTGCCACAATTTATGTAGACATTAATTATAATTCACAGTTCAAACCATAAGATTAAATTGGACTTTCAATCAGGCTGCTTACTGAGATCCTTTCAATTGCAGTGGCGCGCTAACACATTCTGTTAAAGCACTTGATATTTCCTTGAAAATCGATACGGAGCTTGCACTTGAAGTTGGAAAGCGAACGAAACGAGCATGATGGTGTTTCAGGCCAAGTCATAACAGGTAAAAGGCCTTTCAACTGTTGTTGTTTACTATTGCAATAGCACGAGATTACGAGCTCTGGTACATACTTCCATGGCATGGATTTGTGCACTGCTATATTATACCAAAAATAAGTGTTACATGTGCGACTGTTCAATACCCACTTCGAGTTTGAGCACTATTAGTAATTCTACAATCTTTGTAACCTGAAGGTTCCCAGTGTTGTCATGATATCAAGCTTAGTTGCAAAGCTGATGGCTAAGAATAATTCTCAATTTAATGATTAAGTGCAATATTCATTTTCATCTCCTCTTTCTGAGTGAAGTATGATAAAGAACAGCCAAGAGGTGTTTCATTTATCACTCTTTAGTTTTTGAATGTTTCATTGCATTCGATTCTTTTTTAATCCCTAGAGTAGGCATCGGATCTTTGTTGGTTGTTTTATAGTTTGATTTTGTAATACACTAATTAGAATTTGTTGAAATGAAATTAAACTATTATGAACTTCGAACATTGAAATCGTTTTGAAGAGATAAAAAAAGTGCCTTTATCAAACCAACCAGCAGTTGTATTTATTAGGAAACATTGCCTTTGTCAATCCTTTTCCACAGTAAGGGATGAAGATATCTTTGGCTTTATAGGTTGAGAAGAGGTGTTTGGCCTTTTTGACGAAAGAAAAAAGATAATTATAGTAATATTTTTCTGTTGTAAGTCATTATTATGATGTCCTCTGTTTGATGACTGTAAAGGGTAATTTGCCTTGAGGCTGAAAAAGTGGATAGCTTTTTTGAAGTTGTGAAAATTGATTCAATTAACTGAATCAAAAGAAACGAAGACATTAATTTCATCTATATATTAAAGCTCAATTATGTTGAATGAAAGTGTTCAAGTTTATGCAAACAAAGGAGGCAAAACAAGAGATAGCTCGTTGAGTGCATTTTGATAGAAGAGAACTAAGGAAAATTCAGACTTTTTCCTATTTCTTAAAACAGCAGCTCGGTTTTTTTGTATTTCTAAATTATTGAACCTGAGATAGTTGTATTTCTTCTATGTAGTTTAGGGAGAATTTTGTAAGCTTACTGGAATGTTTTTAAAATTACGGCGTTGTGATTCCTTTTTTTCACATAAAATTCTTGTAGCTCACGCCAAGTTTGATTTTCTTGATTTGGTTCCAATTTTCAATCCAGCGGGAGAGAAAAAAAATAAAAAATATAAAAAATAAAAAAATCCTGGGTTCCCTACAGTTTTCAACAGAACACAATATATATATATATATATATATATAGGGAAGAGTTCAACAAGAACATAAATATTTGCAAAGTCTAGAGTCATAATCTCGTTCGTTAGATCGATTTTAATCAAGGGCTAAGATTAAAAGCTAATATTAGTATCCCTTAAATTACTCACATCCCTCTCTCCTCTCTCTTCTCTCTCTCTTCCGTCACTTTTTCCCTCTCTCCTCTCTCCTCTCTCCTCTCTCATTTCTCTCTCTCTCCCTTCCCTTTTTCCCTCTCTCTCTCTCGTCTCTCACACAGAACACACACACACACAGAACACACACAAAAGGTTGTAACAGGTATTCTAGGCGCGGGGATCTCCTTCGCCGTCTATCTGCCCGTGATGGAGGTGATCTACCGCGAGGTGCGGTGCTACGCGATGGTGGTGGAGATGCAGCTGCTGATGGGGCTCTCGGCCACGGCGTTCGCCACGGCGGGGATGGCGGCGGACGGCGGGTTCAGTTGAACTTGTACGTATAAGTTCAATAATTTTATTGAACTTATACGTATAATTCTGTTGAACTTGTGTTGAACTTGTCTTGAACTTCTGAACTTCTGAATTTGTTGAACTTCTGAACTTGTGTTGAACTTGTCTTGAACTTCTGAACTTCTGAATTTGTTGAACTTCTGAACTTGTGTTGAACTTCTCATGAACTTAATTATGTATTTTGATTTTAAGAGAGAGAGAGAGAGAGAGAGAGAGAGGAGAGAGAGAGAGAGAGGAGAGAGGTGAGGGGTGACGTGAGAGGAGAGAGGAGAGATGAGAGAGAAGAGAGTAAATTAAGGGATATTATGAATCTTACCAATTTTAATTATATTAACTTCTAATCTCAGCCTTTGATCAAGATTGATCTGATGAACCAGATTGCGACTCCATTCTCCATCTAATAAACGATCTTGGAATGACGAACCAGATTACGAACCATCTAATATAAGAGATGGTCTCCTGTAGTACCCGATCTGGATCCTGACCCAGTTGGACTATCCTGACCAATTTTTTTTTAAAATGACATTAACACGATCTTGGAATGACACTAATACTATTTTATTTTACAAATGATACTATTTCAAAAATAACACTTGCACTATTTTATTTTACAAATGACACTATTTCAAAAATGACACTAACACTATATCGAAATAACATTAACACTTGACATTCGTGTAGGATAGTCCAGTTTAGTCGAATCCGGGTCAGGATTTGAGTCGGGTACAGCCGGATGTACGCAAGTTTTTGTGTATATATATATAAAGAGTTATATAGCCTTTAGCGTTAATTAGTTCACAAGTTTTTAATTCCCATATCAAATTGACTGGATATGGATTCCCGATTCCTTGACGCTTCATTTCTCCTTATGTGTAGACGACCTCTTATCATTCAAATTCTTATATTTAATTAATCAACAATTTTAATCCTTTGAGAAATCCAATTAGGACGTATATCATACACACAACGTATGATCACTACAAAAAAATGCGTAAATAGCGACGGTGGCGGCAAAAACGGCGACTTGTCTTTTGCCTATTACCGGCGCATTACCGACGGCAAAAGAGCCGCCGCTAATTAGCGGCGGTTGCGCCGTCGCTAACTTAAATATATATTAATTTAAATATATATATTATTTATTACCGAAGGCAATTGCCGTCGCTATTTACCGACGGCATGCGGCCGTCGCTAATCACCACCACCGGTGACATCCGACGATAGCACCACCGCCGTCCGGCCAAAATTACTGACGGCGGTGCCGCCGCCGCTAATTACCGATGGCAAATGCTAATTACCGACGGCATTTTCTGTTTGTAATTAATTTTTTTATTACCTTTTTTTTATTTATTTTTTCATTTATCATCTAATAAGTTGGTCAAAGATAATAATACAAAAATATTAAAATTAAATATATATTGAAATACAAGTGAAAATTTAAACATTGATTATTACTAATCTAAGATTATTACAATTACTAAGAATTCAAGATTCTTAGTAAGAAACTTATAATTATAACTTAAGAGTGTTAATTTGATTAGTGATTCACTCATCAATCATCACTAATCTAATATTATTACTAAAAATTCAAGATTCTTAGTAAAAATCTTATAATTATAACTTAAGAATGTTAATTTGATTAGTGATTCACTTATCAATCATCACTAATCTAATATTATTACTAAGCATATTCAAGATTGTTAGTAAGAAACTTATAATTATAACTTAATAATGTTAATTTGATTAGTGATTCACTCATCACTCATCACTAATGTAAGATATTACTTAAGAATTCAAGATTCTTAGTAAGAATTTTATAATTATAACTTAAGAATGTTAATTTGATTAGTGATTCACTCATCAATCATCACTAATCTAATATTATTACTAAGCATTCAAGATTGTTAGTAAGAAACTTATAATTATAACTTAATAATGTTAATTTGATCAGTGATTCACTCATCACTCATCACTAATCTAAGATAATATTCCTAGTAAGAATTCAAGATTATTACTAGATTGATAAAATACTTATGGTGTATAAACTAGATTGATAAAAAAAAATGAAAATTAATAATAAATTAATAAATAAATATTTTTCCGACATAAAAATAAGAACGGAAACGAGCTCAATCCGTAATTAACAACATTTTTCGGATATCATCTCGACATATTCTAAGGTTATAAATATATATGATATTGTATATTGAAGTAGACTTTAAATGAATTAATAGATACTATATATATATATATATATATATATATCAATAATACGAGTGTTCTGTACTGGTGACCATTCGAAAAGAACTTCAAAGTTAAACGTGCTTGACTTAGAGCACAACTAAGATGGGTGACCGACTGGGAAGTTTGTCTAAATTATGCAATACTGTATAAATACGGAAATAAATAGTGGATATACAATAAAATAAATAAATAAAATAAATAAATAAATTAATTAATTAATTAAAAAATATTACCGAGGGCAAAATGCCGTCGGTAATTAGCGACGGCATATTGCCCTCGGTAATACCTTAGCCAACTCCGGCGTGTGCGCCACCGCCGTCCGGTGGAAATTACCGACGGCGGTGGTGCCGCCGCTATTAGCGATGGCATTTGCCGTCAGTAATTTTCCGGCAACTCTCCGCCGTTCAATGGCAGAAATGCCGGTGGCTTCGCCGCCGTTAATTGCCCGCGGCGGCCGATCGCCGTCGATAATGGCACTATCGACGAGCCAATTAGCGACGGCAAGTTGCCGATGGCGCCGCCGTCGGTAGAATTTTTCACCGGCGGCCGTGCCTTATTACTGACGGCATTCTGCCGTCAATAATCGTACGTTTTTTTTGTAGTGTATCATATTGCATCTCCTTAATATAAATTATTTTTTACTGGTTATAAATCGATTTGATAATTAGGCGCGTATTATTTTTAGCATAGATGATGGTATATGTTGGTCAATGATAATATTTTTATAAATTCATTTTTTAAAAATATGTTATTTGCTATAATATTTTATCCAAATCATGTAAATTTTAGTAATATGAGGAATTTACGGGATTTCCTAAACTTGAAGAATTCGGATGAATCTGATTAATTGATTTTGGTGAGATCAATGACTCTGATTTGGTCTTCATTCTCTATGTAGGGGAGTGGTCTACATTGAACTATTCCCTATATATATATATACACACACACACACACATATGGGTTTAAGTATGAAAATATTCACTTTTTTATAAAAAAAAATCCACTTTGCTATAGTAAAAATAAAATTGTCGAGTCACATAAAAGACTTAAAAGTTAATCATTTTTTGTGCAAAAAATATACCAATTTACTCACAACATTGATTTTTCTCTTTTTCTCTGCGGTTGTTCTCTTTCTCTGCTGACCACTTTATCGAGGTGGTGGTCTCCATCGCCGCCGCCGCCGTCTTCACTCTGCCGCCAATATTAGGCTCACACGATGTTCTTCGCCGTCAATTGGATTCGCCTCGCTGGAATCGTTGGGCCTGAGAGCTTGGTCTTCAATTCCAGCAGCGGAGGGCAGTTCACCGGCGTCGCCAAATTGTTGGCGTCCCCCTACGTTGCTGAACTTTTTAAATGGCAATCACCATTGCTAACTATTGTTTTTTTGCTGCTGCATTCACCCGCCCTCCACCTAGGGGTGAGCATCCGGTTATTCGGTCACCGAACTGAATCGAATAGCAAAACCCAAATTAAAATCGAATTATATAATTAATATCCAAATTCGAACTGAACATGCCTAAAACCGAATCGAAATATTTCGGTTCAGTTTCGGTTAAAACCAAATAACCGAAATAAAATACACAATATTTTTTTTTGAAGTTTAATGACTAATTAACATTTAATATACAAGATTCGGAATCCGTAAAAAATAATAATCCAAAATTTTAAAACATTTTAACCAAAGATTAATAGTATAAATTAAGAATAATTATTGAAAAGTTACTTTAATTTTTTTTAATTGACCGAGATTGAGAGTATAAATTAAGATTAATTATTAACTATTTTATTGAATAGTAGTAAGAATCATTTTAATTTTCAAATACTATATAAAAATAATTAAATTATTAAATTAATTGTTATCCCGGTTCGATTTTCGGTTAACCAAATATTTTTTCTTAAAAACCATAACCGAACCGAAAAATTAAAAATTTTAAAATTCAAAACTAAACCGAACCAAAAATCAAATTAACCGAATCGAATTAGTATTTCGGTTAGGTTCGGTTCGACTTTTCGGATTTAACCGGATTTTGCTCACTCCTATCTCCACCACCCACCATCTATTCTCTACTTGGCGTATCTAATGTTAGTTCGAAAATGAGCCCTAATGCCAAAGGTAATCGAACCGAAAAATTGAAAATTTTAAAATTCAAAACTAAAACCGAACCGAATTAGTATTTCGGTTAGGTTCGGCTCGACTTTTCGGATTTAATCGCATTTTGCTCACTCCTATCTCCACCACCCACCATCTCTTCTCTACTTGGCATATATAATGTTAGTTCGAAAATGGCGGGTATTGGCCAAACGGTAAGGGGTTAATAATGCCTAAAGCCAAAGGTCTTGGGTTCAAGTCCCATGTGGCGCGGCCTTTAAATTTCTTTATTTAATACTGTTAATTTATCAAAAAAAAGAAAAAAAGAAAAAAATGAGCCCTAATTAATGTCCAACCCCATTTTTTCATCATTCCTACTTGGCCACTTTTAAATTTGGAAATTACAGATAAGGTGTTGGTTTAGCTAATTATGAAAAAATTGACTGTAATTTTCAATTGTTATGAATAATACTCCCTTCGTACACGAAATGAGTACTCATTTATAAACGGCACGAATTTTAAGAAATGTATTGAATGTAATGTTAGTGAAATAAGGATCCCATTTTTTAAGGGTATTAATTAAAGAGTTGTGTGATGTACACTTGCTAAAAAGGGAAATGAGTACTCATTTCATGGACGGAGGAAGTATATAAGTTTTGAGATATATTGCATAATTATTTGAGAGTTGTAAAGATGAAGAGTGAAAGATCGATTGTTGAGCTAAATCAAAAACAGAAGGAAAATGAAGTTATTATGGTGATTGATTTATAGTGTTTGAGAAGATAATCAATTAGGAGAATTTTTGAAAATTATTACGAGGTGAGTTTGTGTTGTTAATATTCTTGAATTTATAATCAATTCGATCAATTCATAATTGATCACTAGTAATTTTGATTCACAATTGAATCACAATTGTCCTCAAGGGAACACCAAGCGGTACTGTCTATGAACAATGAGGTTTAGGGCACTACTACAAAAGTTTACATACATAACAGTGAATAGATAACGGTTTTTTTCAAAAACCGTTATGTATGAACGCACTTTTAGGAATAGATAACGGTTTTGCGAAAATCCGTTATCTATGTACTATTGTCTAAATGTATAGATAACGGTTTGAACAAATGCGTTATGTTTTTGCGTTATCTATTAGTTGCATACATAACGGTATTACAAAACCGTTAAGCCACCGTTATCTATGCCATCTTTTAATTATTTTCACCCAAATAAAATCGTGAATTCACTAAGTTTTCTCTTCTTCACTCCCTCTCCAACAATTCCCGCCGTTCATTTCTTCTCAGCGCACGAACTCCTCCGACGACCTCTGCGCCGCCGTTCCTCCGACGACCTCCGCGCTGCCATTCCTCCGCCCGCCGCCGGTATCTTACATCCCCTTCTTCTCGGAGGTGAAGCCCTAAAATCCCTAAATCCCCAAATTCTTCCTCACCTAAAATCCCCAAACACTATTGTTGCCGCCGACGACCTCCGCCCCGGACAGCCACTGCATACGCCGGTAATTACTCTTCGCGCCGCTACGGTACGTCTCGGTATTCTCTCTCTCTGTCTCTCTCTCTCTCTTGCTCTCACTCGCCCTATCTCTCCGTCTCATTCATGGCGGCTACCGCGGATCCAGCAGCGTTGGCAGTCATTGCCGCAAGCCCGCGCCTCTGCGGCGGTCGAGCCGCTGCTGTCCTGTTATTTATTTATTTCTGATAATTTTGGAATTTTAGCTGCAATTTGTCTATTTCGTTCGAACCACACACTTGAAGAGGTTTTCTCTTTTTTGGGGGTTTTTGTTATTCTCATCTTTTTTGATTTGCTATCATTTAGAAAGGCTTTTGATCCTGAATAGATAAGGTGTGTTTATTTTGCTGTTGGAGTTGAAATAATTGGGAAATATTTAAGCTTAAATAGAGAGGGTGTATTTGCTTTGATTAATTGAATCACATGGTTCACTCTCAGCTGCTGCGGACTAGGGTTTTTGCTTCTACCGAGAATGCTTTTTTGAAGCAGCCTAAGGTGTTTCTTTGGTGAGTTTGTGTTTGCGTAATGTTAGATTTGTTGTAGAGGAAAGAATCCTGTTTACATCTATTTTTGCTACATATATTGGAATTGATTCCTAAATTCTTTACAAATTACAACTTGTGTGGCTTTTTGTGTACTCCCCTGTTGTTTTATGACTTCCTCTCCGCCTTCTGGTTTCAGAATGTGAGTAGCTGAATGTCGTGCTGTTAAACTAGTCTTCCTAATTCTCGAGTCTCTGTCTGGAGACTGGAGCCATATTGGTGTGTGAATGCAGGTTGTATTTCTTGAATATGTGCAGGTGCCTGTTTGTTTAATACCCATGCTGTCGGAGTGCGTCGACCTGCCCCATGATCTTGCTCTACAGATATGGTATGTATAATTTAAGAGTAAAGAGATGTCGAAAGTCAACAGCTTGTTGCTGGAGAAAGGGTTGTGGGAATTTTGTATTATGTGATGCAAACTTGCTAGGTGCGTCTCTGTCTCTGTCTCTCTCTCTCTCTCTCTCTCTCTCTCTCTCTCTCTCTCTATTGCTATGCACTGAGAAATCAGTGTATGCATTTTCCTTATTGCATTTAGTCCAGGTATACTCGCATCCGGCTGTCATGTAATCAACGTAACATATTCAGAAAGGTTGACTAAATCTGCTCTTACGTATCTACAGGGTGTTAAGAAAGTGATGTACAAAAAGAAATTCAGTTCTCCTTGTTACTCGGCATCAACGTTTGGCTCTCCAGATGTCGGACTTATACTTGTTTTTGCCAGTGGAAAAATCGAGATTAGGTGATATGTCCTTATTCGTGCCATACTAAATGTTTCCAATTTGTTGAATGATTGAATTTGGCTAACCTGATTCTTACTTGTGTTAATGTGAAACTTCAGATCC
This sequence comes from Salvia miltiorrhiza, assembly GCF_028751815.1. Lineage (NCBI taxonomy): Eukaryota > Viridiplantae > Streptophyta > Magnoliopsida > Lamiales > Lamiaceae > Salvia > Salvia miltiorrhiza. Next base: position 54,711,621 of record NC_080389.1, read on the forward strand.
CTGCCAGAATTGTCTCTAGTGAAAGAAAGTTCAATAAGAGTGCTCACATTTTCGACTTCTAGACCTTTCTCCGTTTCTGACATTGTAGTGTCGTCATCCCTTGATGGCGAAATCATCATTGTAAGTCTTCAGCATTACTTTTATCGCTCAACAGTTACCTTAAAAAGACTGCTAACATTCTTGTATTTACTCTGAACCAGGTTAACGGCAATCAGGAGTTAGTTTTCGTCTCAACTTTGCTTCATGAGGCTTATAGGTCACATATGATCTAGTTCCCTATTCTGCTTTTTTGATCTTTGGTTTTGTATAAGGAAAATAAAATTGACTTATTCCATCACAGATTCGTGGACTCGGTCTCCATGGTTCTAAAGAAAAACCTTGTAAATGCTCAAGGGCTCATCTATACACCGCCCGTGAAAGAGAAGAAGAAGGTACGTCGTCGTTTGCTAGATAGAACACCGTCGTCCATCATATTGATTGCAAATTTTCATTTTGTTCAACTGATGTGTTTTGACAGGGCATATTTGCCTCTGTGATAAAAGACAATAAGAGTTCAAAATCGAGGAATGGGCATGAGGTGGAAACTGAAGATTGCAGACAAAGTATTGAAGAACTGTGTACCATATTTTCGACATCCAACTTTGCAAGGGAGATTGAAAGCGAGGAGAAGAAGATTATGAATGAGGAGTTGGATATAGGTATTTGCTTCTTTGGTTTTTTGTTGTTGTTTTGCAAGTCTAAGCTTTTTGTTTTGTCCGTGGCTTAGATGACATCGAGATCGAAGAGCCGAAAGAGAGAGCGAGAGTGATGGCAGGGCTAAATAGACAGAATATTACAAATACATTTCAAGCAATTAAAGGTAAGTGTGATCCAGTGAAAATTAGTGGTAGTTACAAGAGTTTAGGAGTGGTTTCATTTTTGTGATGTCAGGTAAATTGAAACATACAAAGGTGAAGAGTGAGAAAGCAGCAGGTGTTAATGAGGAGGAGAAAAGTGGTGGTGCTGTTGATCAGATTAAGAAAAAATATGGCTATGCTTCATCTGTGAGTGGAGTTGACTCGTAAACTTTTGTTTGGCTGTGTAATTCTCTATGTTTAATCATATATGATTTTGTGGTTGATATTTCCTGATACTCATGATAAATAGTTTGAATTGCTCTGACGTTAGTTTCATGGTTTGCAGAGTCAATTTCATGCCTGGAGGAATCTGTAAATATCTTTCTGGATATTGGAAGGTTTAATATGTCTGCAAGGTATTATAAGGTAAAAGATTAAATGTTTGCAGATATCTGATTTTCCAATTCTTTCTTTTGAATTTCACGTTAGCCACCGGGTTGGTTCTGTTCCATATGCTGAATTTTTCAGCCTTACGTAACAAAAGTAGTTCTCTGTATAAGGACATTGGTATGTTATTAGTCATCGTTTAGGCATAATCTTGATTCTTGAGTATTATTACAGTACTGAGAAGTAATTGAAAGATGGTAATTTGAGATATCTTAATATGCAGGAAATTCTTGAGTATTATTATCAGCATTAGTCACCATTTACACTTATGTGGAGATGGATAATTTTGAAAAATAGATGCCTTTACTTGAACTGAGCTTTGGAAGGAAAATTCTTGAGCAAATAAATTAGTGTGCATCAGTGTTGGACTTGTAGTTTGATGTATTCCAGCTGAGCCTTTGTGTGCACGCATATGAGTTTTTATACCCTTTCTGGTTGAGGAAAATATCAACTCCAGGCTAGAGTATCAAGTTATTTTCTTATGGCCCTTAATTGATGTAGTAAGTTACATAATGCATGATGTATTGATTTATGTAGTAAGTTACATATAGTTTATACTTTGCTTTTCATTATGTAGCAAAATACAGAATGCATGATGTATTGATTTATATATAAAATTAGATAGAACAATGTCTTTTTCCTTTTTATCATTTCTTCAGAAGGGGATTTTCTCAATCAATGCTAGTGTATGCATAATATCTTTTTCTAACACTATTTTCCTTTCATATAACTGAGTATTTGACAAGTGGCGTATATGTTTGTATGTTATCAAGGGATGTTACTTTCAAAAAGGGAGGAAGATCAAGATGGAGATGAGCGCGAAGGAAGCCTTTGAGAGGTCGATGAGGACTTTGTCGGAGTGGATAAGCCAGGAAGTGAATGGAAATATGTAATGATCTTAGATACTTGATACTTGGTTCATTCGGATGATAATGTACGAATATTTTGGATAATATATAATATTGTTATTGTTGATTTTATCATTTTGTTGTTTTAAAGTTATTTATTTATTTCTTGATATAAATAACATAAAAATTGAGAAAAAAATATTAAATATTAAAGATAATGGTTAAAATCGTTATAAAAGGTACAAAAAACCGTTATCTATGTCTTACAAAGATAACGGTTTAAACTGTTATAAAAAGTATAAAAAACTGTTAACTATAATATGGAAAAAAAATATTATATAATACATAACGGATAAATTCTAATACATAACAGTGAAAAACCGTTATCTTTGTAAGAAAAAGATAACGGTTTAAACCGTTATAAAAAGTATAAAAACTGTTAACTATAATATGAAAAAGAAAATATTATAGAATACATAACGGATAAATTATAATACATAACAGTAGAAAACCGTTATCTTTGTAAGAAAAAGATAACGGTTTAAACCGTTATAAAAAGTATAAAAACTGTTAACTATAATATGAAAAAAATATATATTATAGAATAGATAACGGATAAATTATAATACATAACAGTCGAAAACCGTTATGTATAATCAATATAGATAACAGTTTCATAACCGTGATGTATGTGTGGTTGTACTGTTATCTTTTCCCTTCATAGATAACGGTTTTTAAACCGTTGTGTATGACACCTATAATAGATAACACCACTATACACAACGGTTTTTTTGCTCATAGATAACGGATAAAATCCGTTATCTATGAGCGTTTTTCTAGTAGTGGGGTTCAAACCCCAAGTAAAAACAATTGAGTTTTAAAGCTTGAATTTAGTGTTGGTTGTGAATTTGAATTTTAAACCATGAATTCAAACTATTTCTAGTTGTAAATTCAAGCTTTAAAACTAGAAACCACAATTGAATGCTTTAAAACTAGAATTCACATCTGAATAGTTTAAAGCTTGAATTCACGACTAGAAATATTATTATTGGTTGTGAATTGAAAACTCAAATTCACAACTAAAGAATAAGTGGTTAAATTTTAAGTTTTTTGTGTGAATGGTTAAATGATAAGTACGACTAATTTTTATGTTTTTTATTTTAGTAGACAAAATTTATTTTTATTATAGTAAAGTGGTCATTTTTAAAGTCCACTATATATATAGTCTTATTATACCAGTAATACCTATCACAAAAACTTGGGTGCAACCGCGCGCACGCAGACCCTAACCCACATTCTGACCCAAATTGTGTAAATGACACTATTCGGTTATACAAATGACACTATATAACGTTTTGTCATTTGTATAACCAAACAATGTCATTTACACGGTTAGTGTCATTTGTATAACCGAATAGTATCAATTATATGTAGTGTCATTTGTATAGCCGAATAGTATCATTTACACGGTTCAGGTCAGGATGCGAATTCGGGTCAGGGTGCGAATCAGGGTCTCGATGCGGATGCAATTCGGTTGCACCCAAGACCACCTCTAATACTATTCCGACATCAAATTCTTCAATATTAATATCATATTACAAATAATAAAATATGATAGTCATGCATTTCACGGTGATGTTCTAGCATGAAGTGAATAAAGTCCAAACATTAATGGTACGCGCGTGTATTCTTCTTGATATAATATAATTGACATACAAATTAACTCTTGAAGTTTTCCATCGTTTACTTAATTTTTCAATTATTGTGATTGCAACCATTCTTCTTTGGATTTTTCAAATTAGACACAAAATAAATTACCCATATAAATTTCAAGTATATTTACAAATTAACTCAATAATTTTATACACGTACGACTGCTTAACTAAACCATTGTAGCATATGACAGTGTAATAGTTGATGTGACTCATATTATAAAAAATAACTACCGATGCATCTGAATTATAATTAAAAGGCTAAGATTTGGATCCTTAATTGGATTCGTTCATCATCAATTTACTTGTTGATAATGAAGAATACATCTTGTTAGATTAATCAATTTGCGCATGTTTTTCTCAAAAACCACGTTTCTTCGGTTTAAGAAGAAAAACAAATGCAACTTTCTTTTTTTTTTTTAAATTACAAATGCAACTTTCAGCAATAGCATTTTGCTTTCGAAAACTTTGTACATCTAAATTAAACGTCTTAATCACCATGCATAAACAAAAAATAAATCTTAAGCACCGTGTAATTAACTTTTTTGCTTTACAAAAGTTTCCACCCTCCCACCACTAAGATAATATATCTATATCTATATATATCTATATTAGTTGTGTCCCAACTTTATATATTTGTTTAATCTAGCTAGCTAGTTCACATGCCACAGTTTTCGATGTTGAAATTTCGGCACTTGTTTGTTTCTAAATGCTAAAATGTATTCGCTAGTCATCAACTGTAATTATTCATCTCCAGACGGTGTAAAATATTATTATAATAAAAAAAGAGATTAGGTTTATATATAGCAGCGGTTTTATTGCAAATACTGCAGGATTACTGTACCCTAATTTATCATATGTGTTTTACTGTTGGTTTGATAGGCAGCTCCAATTTATTTAATGCACACTTCACTACTGTGTTTTTCTCAAAGTAAACAAACTTCTTTATTTTTGGAGTTTCATTTCAATTTTTCTTTTGTTAGGGTTGATTCTGCACCACAGTGTTGCAGTAGCCTCCCAACTCTCTCTCTCTCTCTCTCTCTCTCTCTCTTTAGGATCTGGGGCGACTATGTTTCCTAATTCGAGCGATGGAATTGACGATGCTTCGATATTTTTGGAGCAAGATAAATTACTGGAAGATCTGCTTGCAGATTGTCCCATTTTAGATGGCAATGACAATACTAAAAAGAGTGTCAAAAAGAGGCCCATTGAAGTTGAAGAAAACAGCAATGGCAGCAGCGAATCCAAGAAGACTGCTCATAGATTTACTGAGAAGCAGAGAAGGCAAGAAATGGCAGCCCTTTATGCTTCTCTCAGATCCCTTCTCCCTCTTGAATACATCAAGGTGTGTACTCAATTAATTAGTTTCTACACTTTTAGATATTTGATTTTATGCATTAATATTCTACAATTCCTTAGATGGTATTTTTGGTTACACTAAACTTTAGGGAAAGCGCGCTATATCTGATCATATGCACCAGGCCGTGAATTACATCAACGATATGAAGAAGAAAATCGAAGAACTGAAACCAAGGAGAGAGGGTTTGAGGAATGTAGTAGGAACTGCTGATGAAGCTGAGAGTCAAACCTCAAATGCTACTGATTCCTCGCCTTACTGTGTTAAGATAAATGTATTCACAGATGGGGTTGAGATCTTGATTAGTAGTAGCCTCAATAAAGGATGTTTCCCTCTTTCTATGGTGCTTGCCGATTTGCTTAATAGACAGCTCGATGTAATCAACTGCGTTTCTTCAAGAGGCGACCAATGTTACCTCCACAAAATTCACATTCAGGTACAAACAAAGAGCTATCACATATAGCACAGGATATCTAGGGTTTCTGCAATTGTAACTCATATATAGTAGTATGATTTTAGGTTTATTTTCCACCAAATTTATTTGTGCACTACAACAAAACGCAGATATATATATATACACACACACACATATATATATATATGTTTATGTTTTTCTTTCTTATTAATTTTTAACTCTACCATCTTTTCAGCTTAATGATTCTGCAAGCATTGATCTATCTGAGCTACAAGAGGGACTGGTGAATGTGCTTAAACTTGGTTGACGGCAGCTGCACTATGTAAAGTTTTAAACATATTTTTGTTAGCTTGAACTTAATTAGTGTATTTTAAACAATGTTATTTGATTTTTTGAAGCTCAGATTTTTTCTATTTGCTCATTTTCATATCCTTAGTATCCCTAGCTAGGTATTTGTTTGTGCCATAATGCTAATCATATATACATCATGATGAGATTTCCATTAAGAGGGTGTTTGACTAAGTTTATTTTAAAGAGCTTATAAGTTTCTAGGTGTCACAGCCCGACCTAAGCTAGTGAATAGTTAAGTCGGGAAAAAGTGTGACTGAAAACAAAATAACAAAATAATAAACAATCTTTTCTAAAACTCAAAAGCAGACAACTCACAATACATAACGACAAGTTGTCTATGTATCAAGTGACATAATTCTGTAAGCTATTAGTTTGAAATCTTTGCAACATATCAATAAAGTAAAACGCACTAAGCGTTGCAGCGGAATAGCTTAAGTGGATTACATGTATGAAGACATGGAATCTTGAGCCTAATTTAGTACTTATATATCAAAAGCTTTGCTCTGCTGACATCCATCTGCATCACAGCTTAACCTGCACATTTAGAAAACATATGCAGGGCTGAGTACTCAAAAGCACTCAATGGTCACATGCCGAAATAACTTGAAAGCTTGCTCTTAGAGCTATATATTGAACTTGCCATCTCAAGCATCACATAGGAGTTTTATTTAAATAACATGTGCACGCCAAAACTGTAAAACTTCTATATATATATATATATATATATATATATATATATATATATATCATCATAACATCATATACGTCTGCAGACATACTTCTTTGTATTATACCATATCTGCAATGATAACTGTGTGCCGAGAAGGTGGCCACCTTCTACGGTCACTGACCGGCCGATACGCTAAACCGGCTCACGGTCCTAGACCGGCCGATACGCTAAACCGGCTCACGGTCCTAGGCCGGCCGATATGCTTGATCGGCTCACGGTCCCTTGTGTACACTAATCCTGTCTAACATCTTGATAGAACAGGATCCGAATTCGATTAACTTCTGGTGCCAGATAGGTATCATATTAGCTCACAAAATTTTTGGCAAGTCAATAACTTTAATTAATATAACTTCATTCATGTAAACATTATGAAATAATATGCACTTCAGATTTTGAGTTTAGAAAGCCCACCTGATCGTGGTCTGACAACACTAGTAATTCTGAACTATTGCTTTACCCTTGCTTGTATCTGACCTTCAGTATAAAAACTGACTAATAAATAATGAGGAAATGATAGGGACTTGATTTATAAAGAATGCTTATGTTGGTTTTAAGATGATAGCTCTATTGAAATTATGGTATAAAGACTAGTTGCTATTTAGCAAACTTATCAACAAATACCAACATAAACTTAAACTGCAATACTCATAACTCTAGCGTTAATCATAACTCTACTCATTCTAATTTACTCCCTCCGTCCGTCAAGATTATGTAAAAATTACTATATTTGGCGTCCGCCAAGATTATGTCACTTTCCTTTTATGGAAATGGTCCCACAATCCTCTTTAATATTTTATCTTTACTAACACTCTTTATTTACAAAAAACTCACTCAAAATTCAATCTCAACCACACATTTCATAAAGTGGTGGGACCCTTTCTCCACTACATCAAAATCATCACCAATTTTATTAAATCTCGTGCCCAATCAATTTTACATAATTTTGGCGGACGGAGGGAGTAATAAATAGCTATTAACTGGAAATAATATAAATCTATTTTTCTCTTCTTTCAAGAATTTGATTCTATAATAATCTAGTGTCTAATTTATGCATAATTACATAGAGTAATAGCATAATTTAATTATATGTCTAGGCCATTTAATAAATCAAGCCAATTATTAGCAAATAGCTAATAATCCTTTATACATATTTATAGGCTTAAATTAAAATAAACTCATCTCAATTAAATGAATTAAGGACCCAAACCAATAATTAAGTCCATAATCTAATTTATTACTAAGGTCCAATAGCAATTAATGGCCTAAGTATTATTTAAACCCAATATGAAATTCTCAAAGCCCAATTAATCAAAATAAATTAAAAACTAAATAGAACTTAAGTCTAGAATATACTAAAGTCAACATCTCTCTTCTTCCTTCTTTTTCTTTTTACGCAGACTCCATTTCTCTCTGTTCTCTCACCTGCGTCTCTCACTTTCCCTCTCCCTCTCGCCCGGCGACGTCGCCAGTCCTCGCCGCCTCCGGCGCGGCGAGGCCGGCGTCTCTCTCCCCTTCTTCTTCCTTTCCTTCCCTTTTCCCCAATTCTTAATTCAAAATCAACCTAGGGTTTCTAATTTTCCCCCCCTTCAACTCCAGTCAACCGGCGAGTTTCACTGCCACCGTTGTCCCCGTCGCACTGCCACCTACTCCATCTCAGGTAAGCTTCTCTTTCTCCCTCTTTTTCTCTCTGTCTCTCGATCTCTCTCTCTGCCTTCTCTGCGCTCTTAATCTCGATCTCTCTCTCTGCCCCTTTGCTTGCAGCGGCCGCTGCGAGCCGCAGCGGCGCATGCAGCGCCGGCGGTCGTCGCCGCTCTGCTCTTCTCTCCCTGCCTCTATCTCGCTCTACTTTCTCTCATGTCCGTGTCTCTCTGTCTTTGTCTTACTCTCTGTGCTACTGGCGGCCACCGCGGACCGCCGTGGCGTGGGCAGTGCCGGCGGTCGCTGCCGCCAGTCGCGCCTCCGTCGCGGTGGCTCGCGGTTGCTGCTGCTGCTGCTGCCATCCTTTCCCCTGTTCTAATTATTTTCCTTCTTCTTTTCTCTTTTTCTTTATTTTCTATTTCAATAACCTATTTCAGTTCTAATACCTCAAACTAATCAATCCCTAGTTTTTCTATTTCAGGAATCCATGATTCAGGGTGTCTCTCGGAGTGGCTACTGCTCAAGATCCGATTTTTATGTGTGATAAATCTATTTCTTTATTGTTATTAAGAAATTGAAACTGTGTTTATGAAGTCAGAATTGCAAATGTGATTATAGTTATTACTCATCACAGTTCTTGGTTGCTGCCTTTATGATATAAAGTTAACTGTATTGAAAAGAAAGACTACCTTCTTTGATGTCTGCTGTGGATGATTGTGTGTAATTTGTGTGTTGGATGGATGTTTACTGGAGTAGTAGTTAAGATTTTGCAGAATGAAGAAAATGGTTCAACGCTTGAGGGATGAAGCTTATACTGACATGAGTCGGTTTGTGTGAGCAGCTGCGTGGAAGCTAAATGCTACGTGTATGAAGAATAACTAGTCTGAATTAATAATCTGAATAATTTAACTTACGCTAATAAGGTTGACTAATTTGCTTAATGAAAGAATGTTGGGTTTGGGCTTCCTCATCATTTCTTAATATTCTTAGCCCAACCAAATAGCTATTGTTTTTATACTTAAAAACTGAATTCATATACACAAATTGGGCTCTGGCTACTTCACATTCAAATAAAATTGCTAGCCAAAATGCTAAGTATTGGGCTTTTTTGCATAAAATCCTATCAACCTTAAAATCATGAAATACTCGAGCTTCTATGATTTTAAAAATTTCGATATAATTTGCTCGTTAAATAACTAAGTTCAGGTTTTACATAAAAATTAAGACTTCTCTTTCTTCTTTAAAATCATAGAAAACAATATTAATAATATATATAATGCAGTGAAAATACTGGGTGTTACACTAGGAGCTTATAAGATGTTTTAAGAGCTTAATTATAAAAGATATAGTTTCTTAAGAGCTTTATAAGTTCTCAAAGTGTTTCAGTAATTAAGCTTATAAGCTAGAGAGAGAAATTTTAGTTAGTGAGAGAAAATAGAAAAAAAAAACAGAAAAGAAATTAGAATGATATATATATATATATATATATATATATATATAGGGTGGGGTTAATGTAGAAACCCCCCTTAAGATGAGAACTAGGAACCTAATCTAAACCATTGATTTAGAAAAAATAGATGGCTGAGATTAATAATACAAATGCACAATTTAATTAGTAATTTAAATATAATTAAAATTCTAAGGGTAAAAATGTAATACTGGAATTCTAAATTAGTCACACGATTTCTTATTCCTAATTCATTTTGAATTGTTGACTTTTATCTTGGGTTTCAAGGTGAGTGGAGCCGCCTATGCACCTCCAACCCACCGATCAAAACTGTGGACGGCGATCGAAACGGTGCAAGTCGAAGGTGGTTTCCGACGTTGTTCTGTGCAAGTAGAAGGTGGTTTCCGACGCTGATCTGTGCAATTCGAAGGCTGTTTCCGGCGTCGATTTGTGCAAGTCGAAGGCGGTTTCCGGCGCCGATCAGTGCAAGGAGACGGTGGAGGCGGTTGTCTCGGAACTGTGCAAGACGAAGGCGATTCTATAGCAAGCGGAGAAGGCACGCATTTCTATGCATCTTTGGTCTAAGGCCGCGACGGCGACAGAGGTGTTTAACACATCTGACCGCGGCGATTTAGCTTTCCGTTGATTGATTTAGTACCGGCGGCAACCGAATCCGGGTTTTTTAAGTTTTTGACATTCACCTGCACTTTGAAATTTAGTTTGCATAGTTCCTTGATTGAGTTGCACAGTTTCATGTCTTATTGCTTAGTTTCTTATTTTGTTGCATAGTTCGAAATTCTAGATGCATAGATTATAATGCATAGTTAATATATCTTCTTGCACAATTAAATTAGTTTTTGCTTCGTGTGGTCGATCTGAAATTTGCTCAAGAACTTCATGGAATTTGTTTAGTATAACTGGTGTTTCTAATTTTCATGATTAAAACGTGTAATTGAATAGGTTTGGGAATTTGATGAAGCTGTCGTTTGTTTCGAAATTATTGAACAGTAATTTCTTGAATGCACAACTGATTGATTCAAATGCATAGTAGGGATTGAAATTGAGTAGTAGGTTTCGATGTTGTGTAGGTGTATAAGTTTTAGTAGCATACTTGAAGATATCCTAATTGCATAGTTAGTTGATGAAGTACATAGATCATTTTTTGGCTTGTATTGCATATATTATAATTTTGGATGCGTAGTTTGAGTTGCATAGTTGGAAGTTGAAGTGCATAGATGATTATTCGGGTTGTGTTGTAGAAGATGAAATTGTAATTGCATTGTTCATAGATGGAGTGCATAGGTCCTTTATTGATTCGCAATTCATAGATTAAATTGCATAGTTGATTATTGAAAATGCATATATGAAATTTGACAGTTGGTTTTCAAATATTAAATAGCACATTAGAGTTTCAAAATTGCATAGATGAAATTATAATTGCATAGTTAATTGTACAAAGTGAAGTGAAGAACATAAAAAGTATTTATTTTCTGTATTACATTTCTACCATTTTAGTAATTTCAATTACATTTAAATTATAAATTAAAATGTGCATCTGTGTTATAATCTTAGTCCTATATTTTACTTAAATCAATGATTGTTATTGGTTCTTAGTTACAATGCAACTAAAATCTACATATAAATAGAATGAACTGCATAATTAATTGTGCAAAAAAGTAAAAGGGAATGCAACTCAAAAATTAAACGTGCAACAGTAGACATATAATTATGCAACACAATAATATATTATGCAATTATATAATTTACTTATGCAACTCATAGATATTATGCAAATAAATTTTAAAATAATATTCATTAAGTCTTAACGTGCAATACAAATAAAATAAGGCTCTCTATAATTATAAAATAATATTCACTAAGTCTTAGTATCTATTATTGAGTATAATTAAAAAACAAGAAGAAAAAAAAAAGGCACTAACAATTTAATCCAATATTTAAGAGTATTTAATTAAATAAAAATAATATATAAGGACTAAAATATCCTTCTAGTAAACAAAAATAAAAAAACGGTAAAAGGGAACTAACCAAATCAAAAAAGACGGCTATTTAAAAACAATCAATCCTAACCACTAGATCTTCAATTTTAAAGGCTAAGATGTGGTTCCTAGTTCTCATGTTAAAAGAGGTTTTTATTAGAACCTCTTCCTATATATATATATATATATATATATATATATATATATAGGGTTGCGCTAAAATAAAACTCAAGCTTAGCCTATAAAATAAGACCAAATATGGATCTTCGATTTTATTGATTTGGACGGCTAGATTTTGTTCAGATTTATACTATCTAATTCACGTAGGATTAGTGATGAGGCTAAGAAGGTAATTACATTATTATAGTAAATCTCGCCCCTCATTAATGTGGGGATCACGTTCTGCAGTTATTAATATTCCATATCTAATTTATACATAAAACTGACATGACAAATAATTCATACATAAACCTAAAACAATTCTTATGTATGTATGAAAATTCATACATAAATAAAAAATAATTCATGCAACAAATATAGGGTGAGGCTGAAACAAATAATTAGGATAATTCATGCACTAAGTTCAGTATGAACGATGCTTCTCAGTTGTACGAATTATTTTGAATTAAATAAATATATGTATTATTCGTTTAATATTTTATAAAAATTCATACTATTATACTCTATAATTCATCACATTTTAGACATATTCCATTTTCGGTATTGGACTTGTTATAATAAAAAATAATTCATTCAACAAATATAGTTTTAATTCATTTATTGCATGAATTAGTTTTAGCTTATGTACGTTTTGGGATAAACTGATTGCATGAACTGTTTGGATTGGCATATTACATACTATCATAATATTATATCTACGAGTTTTTTGCACTTATCACATGAACAACTTTAGCAAGTAAGTATGAATATTATTATATATACATGATTACAATATCACCTATGATCATGATAATACATGGATGAATTTTTTGCACCTATTCTATGAACAACTTTATCAATTACGTACGAATATAATCAACTTAATTCTTCTAGGTCCCTTTGGAAAGCCTAGTACCCGTTGAACGTCGTCCCCGGTCACTGGAAGAGACTGACCATTAGGTAAAATAACATCGCAACGCCTGATATCGAACGCATCCAAAACCCAGTAGCTAAGTCGACCCAGGAGATCTTGGATGGCCAGATCTAGAACATCTTCGAATCCCAACTTGCCAACTAAATTGTGCTGGAGGTCGTTCATCTCTGCAATTCTTATGAATTTTTTCATTTGTTTAAAGAACTATACAATACACATAAAATGTAATCCCAGCCGTTAATTACAAATAATTCATACATAAGCTAAATATAATTCATGCAATAGTTAAAAATTCATGCAATCAGGTATGTGCACGGGGAGGTTTGGTTTATACAAATAATTCATACAAATAATTCATACATAAACCATAAATAATTCATGCAATCAAGTATTATGCAGAGACCATGTTTTGTGAACCAGAAGAAACTTGTGGTGAGGATTCCAGCGTGTTCTTGAGGGCTGAAAATGGGGACCTTTGTGTGGGGATCCGTACGACCAAGTTGGGGATTGGGGGCGGGTCTGAAGTGTCGTCGGGGTAGAACACGGGGGCAGCGAATGGTTGAACGCCGTGCGCCGCCTCCTCATCATCGTGCACTGCTCCTGCACACAGCGTCGCCGCCAGATCTAGACGGTGATCAGTAGCGCCACCACCATCACAGCTCACGCCAGTCCACCGCCATCCACACCTGCAATTGCCGCGTCGTCTAGACGCCACCCCGCGCGTCGTCAGCGCGCCTACGCGATTTAGAACCATCGCGCCACCCTCCACCAGGACGTGCGACAACAACCTTCTTCCATCTACGCCGACCGCCAGAATCATTGCGTCGCCTCTTTGTTTAAAGATTTAATTGGAGTGAAAATCGGAACTGAATAGGCGTAGATATGAAAGGTATTGGAGTGAAAATCGGAACTGAATATGCGTAGATATGGAAGGTGAACAAGATATGCCAATAATACCCTTCAGTCAAAAATGCGTACGAATTTTTTTCAATTATTTAATGAACTAAAAACCCACAAAAAATGAGATTACAGCCGTTGATTACATATGATCTATGGTCATAATATAGTCTTATATTATAGACTAAGAGCAGTTCATTGAATAGCGTTACCCTATATATATATATATATATATATATATATATAGGGAGATGTTCAAATAAGAACCACTAATAAAATAAGAACGGAGAACCATTTTAAGTCATTCGATCATCAAGATCTACGGTGGATGCATCATCTTGGTGGATGGATGCAGATGCTGGGTTCGAATCCTGAAGGGAGCAAAAAATTATTTTTTTCGGATGCATTAAATTTAATAGCGGATGCATTAATTTGTATAGCAGATACAGTAATTTTATTGGTTCTTATGTTCTCACGATAATTGTGGTTCTCACTATAACCGCACCCTATATATATATATATATATATCATTCTAATTTCTTTTCTGTTTTAAGAGCTTATATATATATATATATATATATATATAATGAAAATAAAAAATCATAGTTGAATTAGTTTTGTAAAATGAGTGTTGCCTATAAGATAATGAGAAAATAAGTTGATGTAGAGAAACTTATTTTTTGAGGAGCTTATAAGTTCTTAGAGCTTATAAGCTGTTTAGAAGCTTATTTTGCCAAACACTTTGAAGGAGTTTATAAGCTCCTAAACAACTTATAAGCTGTTTTAAAGAGCTTATAAGCTCAACCGAACACCCACTAAGTCTCAAGCTACTTAAATTTATTGTCCTATTTAGTTGGAATAATGTTGGGTAATTAATTTGTAAATACATAAGTTGTTAAATTTCTGATTGATACTATGTGTTCGCTCATTGGATCTTTATGCTTTTAACATACAAATTGAATTGCTTAAGTTCCAAATTGAAACTTTTCAAAATGGTGGACTGTTGCTATTGGATGTTGGTGTACTATTTGAGATGTTGGGCTGTTTGAAATTTGGGTTTTATAACTTTCTTATTGCAAGACTCAGATTTTCATCAATCTTATGAATTTACAGATATAACGAACTTTCAACGACTTTTCAAAGTCAAATTTCAGAACGCTAGGTTTAATGCATCTTATACATTTTACTCCTTTTCTTAACGGAAAATTAATTGATAATGACCTGAAAAATTAATCTCTAGAATTTAATGACAATTATGGCTCAAGAAACCGAACTGAAAACCGACTTTTGTTTTTCCGAATCGAAATTGAACCAAAAGTGAACGATTTGATCGAGTTTTTCGATCTGATTCAGTTTCTGCACGCGCCTAATTTTGGGGGAAAAACTAAAAAATGGTAGAATTTCTCCTTGGCCTCATCGGTGGAGTTTGCTGGTATAGTTTTATGATGCATCCTGAAGTTTTTTTGTACTTCCTCTGTCCATTAATTCGTGACCTAGGGGAGGAAACACGAGTTTTAAGAAAGGATTAAAGTGCAGATCCACTCCTAAAGTAGAGGCCCCTAGAGCGTTTATCCCCCTATTCTCGACCTTGGCACGAATACCTCCCCATAGTTCAAGAAAAGGGTGCAATATTAAATCCGAACCTCTAACGCCGTTAAGTGCCGTTAAACGTTTGGGTTTAATTACACCCTCTACTTCAGGGGTGGATCTGCATCTTAAACTTTTTTTTTTCAATTTCGATAACCCACCTTCGGCATCAGCTTAGCTGCCTCAGTACTCATCGGCTCAAACTTGCACCTTATCAACTCGCACGCGTCCAATTTCTTGGTCATCGATTGTCCACCGCCGACATGAGCAACGCTACCAGCTTCTTCATCGCCCCGCACAACAGCATCGACGATCAAGAGATTGGGTGCATGCGAGCCGACAAGGTGCAAGTTGGAGGTGGGTTGCCGAAATTGAAAAAAAAAAAAAGATTAAGGTGCAGATTCACCCCTGAAGTAGAGGGTGCAATTAAACTCAGACGTTTAATGGCGTTAGAGGTTTGGGTTTAATTGCACCCTTTTCTTGGACTATGGGGAGGTGTTTGCGCCAGAGTCGAGAATGAGGGGATAAACGCTCTAGGGGCCTCTACTTTAAGGGTGGATCTACACCTTAACCCTTTAAGAAAAAGTGTATTGTTTATTAGCTTAGTGGAGAAAGAGATCCACAAATTGTATTGTTTATTAGTTGAGTGGAGAAAAAATATATTGTTTATTGAGACCCACCAATTAAAAAATGTATAAATAATTACTAAAAATAGATAGGATACGAATTGGTGGAAGGACCAAAAAGAAAATTATAGGACACGAATTGGTGGACGGATGAAGTACTACTAATAAACTGTATTACCTATATTTTAAATAAATTTTAAGACTCCATATTCTGCTTAGGACTTGATTGTAATACTATTGTTTTTCATCCACTTAAATTCACTTTCCTATTTCAAAATATAATCTGTTATAGACATTTTTTGTTACAATTTTCATATATATTGAACTGTTAAAAGCTGGATCAGTTTCATTTCAATTACTTTGACCATATTTTTGTATATATTTTAAGGTTAACAAGTTATCTTGCTATAATTGCAATTGCCACATCATGGTGGGCACGTTATACATGCCCACGGTGGGTAGGTGATCGGTTCTGACGTACCGAATACTTTAATTTTTTGCAATTAAAAAATTTTCAAATTTTATGGGACCAAAGTGTAATTTTCCATCTGTAGAATGGTTGATTTGAGAAACCAAAGACCGATCGAGCTTTAATTTCTCGAAATTAAGGGCTAAATATTCATCAAAATGTTCATATGTTAAAATGTTCATCTTCTCGAATCATCAAAATCAAATCTTTAATTTCTCAAATTAAGGGCTAGAATGATACAAAATTGAAAGTTTCAATCGCCATTTTTTTTTTTGACGAATTTTAACTTAAAAATGATTAGATACTTATTAGCAACATTATAAACGTCAAGCCGAATTTGTAAATGAGGTCATAGTCGTAATTTAATTGACAAGTAAAACTAGACAAAAATTTGTGTGTATCCGTACTAATTAAATTTTAATTAGAATATATTAATCTTCATTTAATTGCCACCTCGAGGATTCATAACTTATTGAAATAAAAAACTAAAGTAAATTATTAGCCATCACCTCAGAGAAAAGATACGCCTAGTTAAAAATGCATACCAATTTCCGCATGTTTTGCTCAAAAACCATGTTTCTTGTTAAACAGCTTGAAGAAAACAAAATTTAACTCTTCTCTTTAGTGTCGCTTTAATTAAAAACTCATTTGTTAAAAATAACATGTATTGAGCTTTAACGTCTCAATCCTCGCTTTAATTAAAAACTCATTTGTTAATTTAATAACGTGTATTGAACTTTAACGTCTTAATCCTATAGAGCAATAATTATGTTTATTGTAATAAACGTTTCAGCTTCCCACCACTACCATAATATAATAGGCGATCGTCGTTGGAACATTACATATTTGTCCAATCTCATACTATTTCTCTAATTTTCAGAATGAAGTTATTTAAAGCAATCATGCTTCTCCAAACAAATTTAACCATCATAAAAATATATAGTAAGGACCACTCTACAAAATTGTCGTACCCTAATTTCATTTTTTAAGAGAAAACAGTGTCATTGAATAGAATTTGCGACAATACATTGCTGTTTTCTTTAAATTGATAAACAGCAACAATAACGTTAACTGGGTTCTGCCAAAAATAAATTTATTTAAACCAATCATGCATCTCTATACAAATTAAACACTAGGGCATGTTTGATAGCCCTAGATAAAGCAAAATAGATAAATAATCACGTCTTATCTAAGCGTTTGATAGCAATATTGATTAATAAGAAAGCCCGCATTAAGGGAGAGGCCCGCTCTTATATCACTGTTCCACTAAGAAATTTAATACCTCCTCCCCCTGATATTATTTATCAAAGTATTATTTATCTAAGTTTTATTTATCACCCTTTATCTAAGTATTACAAATGCCTTACATTTACAATTAAGGTATATGCGCGTGTGATATATATATTCATTATTCTTTTTACTTTTTCTCTCTTTGAGGCAAGACTTACTGTAGGTTCGATCGACAGCTGTTGCCTCTATGTATTTAAAAACACACTTGACTACTTACTCATTCTCTCTAATCCTCAACACAAATCCATTAATTCCCCTCTCTCTCTCCCTCTATATCTCTCTCTCTCTTTGTGGTAATTAAGTTAAAGTCAAGAATGTTTCCTATTTCGAGTGATGGGGTATCTGAGGATCCTTCCATATTTTTGGAGCTAGAAGATCTGCTTGCCGATTGTCCCATTCCACAGGGCAATCAAAATACTGAGAAAAAGAGGCCCAGAAAATTTGCATCGACGAGAAGCCAAGATGACTCAAAGAAGACTGCTCATAAATTTATTGAGAAGCAGAGAAGGCAAGAAATGACAGCCCTTTATGCTTCACTCAGATCCCTTCTTCCTCTCCAATATGTCAAGGTCTCTCAAATCATACTTATATTAGCAGACACAAATTAATTTATATCAAAATATATATGTAACATATATAGATGCTTTCAGATTTGTTCACGGTATATATATTTTTGATATTTAGGGGAAGCGCGCTGTATCTGATCACATGCACCAGGCTGTGAATTATGTTAACGATATGAAGATGAACATTGAACAACTGCAGAAAAGGAGAGACAAATTGAGAAATATTACCACTTCTGCTGCTGCTGATGATGATGGTGATCCAAACACCACCGTGAACGGCCATGATTGTGTGAAGATAACCCTTTTCAGAGATGGGATTGAGATCTTGATTACTCATAGCCCCAATGACAACATTTTTCCCCTTTCAAAGGTGCTTGCAGATTTGCTTGATAGACAGCTCAACGTCGTTCACTGCGTTTCTACCTCCACAGCACACTCAACTATCCTCCAAACAATTCATATCGAGGTAAAATCAATTTATTCTACTAGTCTATATTCTTTATGTAATACTCCAGTCCCACTCTAATAGTCTCATTTTTCTTTTTGGAATGTCTCACTAGAATATGTTCATTTTTCTTTTTGAGTAAAAATAATTTGTACTTAATTGGTGTGGACCACACCACTTTCCTTCTAAAAAATAAGTTTCTTAATTTTGTGTCTAAAAGAAGGAGCTAATTGTTAAAACAGGACTGTAACTTTTAGTGTTTTTGAAAAAGAGGACAATATGTTACGGAATTTGAAAATAAGGATTATAGGTTATGAAATTTGAAAATGAGGACTACAATTTCCATTTTTAAATTTATACTCCTATTTAACACATCAAAATGAGGACTATAGCTTCAATCATGGTCCGAAATAGGAGTGTAAAATATAAAAAATGGAAGTTATAATCCTCAGTTTCAAATTTTCGTAACTTATAGTCCCCATTTTCAAATTTTGTAACATATAGTCCTCTTTTTTCAAAAATACTAAAAATTACAATTCCGTTTTAACAATCAGCTCCTAAAAGAAGTGAGCCTATATACTCCCTCCGTCCACAAAATAAGTTCATCTTTGGAGACGGCACGAGTTTTAAGAAAAAATGGTAAAGTGTATTGATAGTGGAGAAAAATATGTTATAATTAGTATTGGGAGTGATGAAAAGGTGAAAAAGTGTTATAATTAGTATTGGGAGTGATGAAAAAGTGAAAAGTAAGAATAAATAAAGTATTGTTAGTGGTGAGTCACTGGGGTAGTTGTCCAATGGAAAGAAATAAAGAGGAACTTATTTTGGGGACGTCCCAAAAAGAAAAAAAATGAACTTATTTCAGGGACGGAGGAAGTATAAGAATGAGACAGATGTAGTAATAGATTTGACTATCATGAAATACTCCCTCCGTCCGCCAAAAGTGGACCACTTTGGCTGGACACGAGATTTAATAAAATTTGTGATAATTTTGATGTAGTGGAGAAAGGGTCCCACCACTTTATGAGATGTGTGGTTGAGATTGAATTTGAGGTGGTTTTTTTGTAAATAAAGAGTGTTTGTAAGGATAAAAGATTAAAGTGGATGGTGTGATCATTTCTATAAAAGGAAAGTGGTATACTCTTTGCGGACGCCCGATATAGTAAAAGTGGTCCATTTTTTGCAGACGGAGGGAGTAGTATTTATGTATATACTAGTTTAGTATTTATAACTAATAAATTTCCATTTCTTAGAGCATCCGCAATGGGGTTCCTTGATAGCCTACTTGATAGTGGTTGTGTTATTGAGTATGTAGTGCTGCATTGGGGTTCCTTGATAGCATACTTGATTTTTTTTAGTTTTTAAAGAGGAGAGAGAAATTTTTAAAGAGGAGAAGAGAATTAAAAAAAAAAAAAAGAAATTGCACTCGGGCATACTCGATAACTCAAGTAGCACTCGAGTAGGACTCACTTGCAACGCCTACTCGAGTGCAATACTCGAGTTCGAGTAAGGCATCGAGTACCCTCGTTGCCAATGCTCTTATTGAATGGTTATACATAAACTTGATTTCAAGAATGAAAAATTAAGATAATGATATCATGAGGTCTAGATATATACTCCATTCGTCCCATTATAAATGTCTCATTACTTTTGGGTATGAAGATTAAAAAATGTGTAGAAAGTAGATAAAGTGAGTTGAAAGAAATTATTTAAATATTAGGTATAGAGAGAAAATATATTGTCAAAAAAGAGTTGAGACATTTGTAATGAGACATCCCATTATGGAAAGTGGGACATTTGTAATGGGACGGAGAAAGTACTATCAAATAGATTTAGGAAGTGTTTGGTAAAATAATCCCCCTTAATAAAATGTTTGGTTTGCATGATTGGATCCATGGTTGATAACTCGGCCTGTATCTAATCACTCAAATGAGTGATTATTTATCACCTCAAAGTTGGGTGGATTATTTAGATTTTAATTTTGTTTTCGCACGAATAATGCAAAGAATGGAGAAAATTTTAATTTTTTTTTGAACAATTGTACGAATGATTGTTGCATAGTATGATATTCGTAGTTGCACAAATATTTTTTGTGAAATCTTTGTCTCCATTGTTGCATGGTATGATATTCGTATATGCACAAAAAAAAATTGTGAAATATTTGTTATCTTCGTTTTCTGTTGTTGCACAGTTTAATGTTCGTAATTGCACAAAAGAAAGTTGTGAAATCTTTGTTATCTATTGTTACATGATATGATATTTGTAGTTGCACAAAAAACACAGCAAGATATTGAAAGATACTCTCACCGGCAGAATTTGAAAAATAAATGGCCAACATTAATTTTCATTCCTCACATTAAAGTAGGTTTTTATTAGAACTCCTCTCCATACATATATGATATATATGGATGGGGAATGACTACGATATACACACTTCTTAACATATAAAATACGAACTAACTAAAATGTATGAATTTTGTGTAAAACACGTATGAATTTGTTGTGTAACTGTATGAATTGCGAAAATAATTTGTTTGCTACCTATGAGATTTGAACTTGTGACCATGAATTCATCCAATAAGGTGACGAGTTCAACCGTAGATCTTGATGATTTAAGGGCTAAAAATAATTAATAGAGATGTTTTTATTTTAGCCCACCTCTATACGGATGTATTTATAAGGTTTCCGACGTAATTCTTACGTATGATTTCTGGTTCTTTTATTTCATACATTGAAATTTATTTGATTTCATATCTTTAGGTTAATGATTCGACAAACATTGATCTACCTGAGCTACAAGAGCGACTGCAAAATTTGATTAGATTTGCTTAAATGCGGAAGCGGACAGCTTGAGAATTGAGGTGGAATTCGCGAATAGGAATCAATGGCTGTTTCTAGTATAGTAATTTATTGTTAGTGTGCATTTACTTTGATGAATAAATTTATCATGGAAAAGAAGGGATCAGAAAAATTTATATCTTTAAATGCCTTTTTTTTTCTGACATTTTGTACAAAAGAGAACTTCATCATTTTCCTTCCTTATTTTCACTTTAAGCACGGATAATATATTAATTCGATCATTAAAAAAATAAAATTAAAATTAAAATTCATTTTCAATTGTAGCAACCTAGCTTTGCCCCAAGAGTCTTACTAACATATTTTGTACTCAATCACATACACTTTGATAAACTTCTCAGTAGGTCACCGATCATGTTCGTTAAAAAAAAATAATAATATTAACGATCTAATTTTTTATTGTTAAACAAAAAAAATAGCAAAATTATTAATTATCAAATTTTCGACTGTTAAAAAAAAATCGATCGTTATTCGGTCGATAACGGCGAAAATTAACGATCAAAAATTTCGATCAATAACGACATACTTATTTTCTAATAGTGATAATTTGATAGTTGAATTTCCGAAATTTTTGACAAATTTTAATTTATAAACTTAAGAGGTTAGACACTTATTTGCAATGTTATAAGTGCTCCTTTGAAATTATAAACAAGATGAATTTGAAAATTTTTATGACATGTATATATGCCATATATAAATCTATGAATTAAACAATTTTATACCAAAGAACTGATTCTTGGTTTTGTACTTTTCTAAAATATAATCAACGAGATTCAAGAGTGAACATATATACAACTCAACCCCCTCCCCCCCTCCCACCCCCATAAAAACAAAACAAAAACACAAAACAAAAAAAAATAAAAAAAATTAATTGTTTTTATTATTATTATTATCATTATTTTTTTGTTACACCCTAAGAAATGAAAAATACACTCACACTCTAGCCTTCTAAGTGACTCGAACCCCTGACCTATTGGTTGGAGGAGAAGCGTCTTGCCAATAGACTGCGCTTCATCGTCAGTCATAAAGTTAAGTATTAATTCAAGTTTTACCGATTTATGGCTTATATTTTTATTTATTTAAATATTTGATCTATATATTATACTAACTTGGTTATTGTTTTGAGTATAATCAAAGTTGTTTGATTAACTTTTTGTAATATATATTCACTATATATCATGATATGTATCTTGTATATGGTGGTCGTTGAATACCACCAAATAATTCCTGCAATAGCTAAAAAATAGTATAGTTTAGTAGTAAGCAGAGTCGAACCACAGAGAACACGTAATTGCAATCAATTTCCTAAAGATCTAAATTTTGGTGTAGCCACCACGCCTTAAATTTTGAGAGAAATATTAATTAACTAAGAAAGCAAATAAATCAAATAAACAATTACCAGAATTCAATCAAAGAAAAGTAATCCAGCTCGAATAAATCCATACTACTCCCTCCGTCCACGAAATGAGTACCCATTTGTGGACGGCACGAGTTTTAAGAAATGTAGTATAGTGTGAATAGTTTAAGGGTCCTACTTTTTTAGTGTATTAATTAAAGAGATGTGTGGGGTACACTTGCCAAAAAGGGAAATGGGTGTTGGATTTGTATACTGAAAGCAAGAACGTTTTATGCTTGTATACAATGTTTCCTAAGTTCACTATCTAATCTCCTATCTGATTGTGTTCATGATTGCATATGTATGTTCTTTATCTCTATATAAGTAGATTATATGGTGTGTTGTAGATCACAGAAGACCATATAATTGGAATAACCTTAAGAGATATAATATGATCACAGCCGAAATAACTCTAGGACAAGTTATTGGTTTAGGCTGCAGTATAGATGGAAGTAGTTTGTCTTGGCTACTTGTCTATACTGGTACGTCATTACGTATTGATAGGACCACAGTTGAGATGTATTCTTCTATCTGACTTAAGTGAAGAATCAAGATCTCGGTGACTTATAAGATCTTAATACTAATAAGTATTCAGATATATATATTAATTCGTATATCACTTTGACTTACTATGGGTGAAAGTTATATACTAACTCGAGTACTCTGTATCTTGGGTGATAGCGGTTAATATATGATATTTGATTATCTGTATTAGTACCCGTATCCGGTATAGGATAATGACATCCCCTTAAGGAGCTCAATAAGGTTTATTGCGCTAAACCCTGCAGGTTGATTAAGTTCAGGCGCAATAATAAAGTTTGAGTGGTACTGCTTAAGGATTTATAAAGAGATTAATTAATTTAAGCTGTCAGAGCTCTAATTAATTAATGGATGTCGGATATTTTAAATACGGAGATTTAATAAGTCTAAATACAAGCCCCCCGACTCATCACCGGCAATAAAGGGGTAAGTCAGTATCGGTTCTCTAGTGGAATGAACTGATATTTATAAATTAATTATGGTCTGGGCTGACCATAGATAAATTAATTTATTTGAGGCCCATCTTTATTCCTTGTATCTGGTCCCTGAACTGGCCCAATGTCTCCTAGCCCTAGAAGGAGAGAAAGACGCCTCCTACACTAATTCTGTGCCCACACGTATTTAATTTTATTTAAATACAGCTGTCAGCTCTCAGGAAAACACACTGATAAAATATTAGGGTTTTGAGAGCTGTGGGGCGCAGGGAAGAAAAACGTGTGGGGCTTATTTCTCTCTTGGGACTTTCATAGAACGTTGTCCATCCAACGGTGAAAGCTGAGCGGGATACAGTTCAGAAGATCTGAGCTGGAGTCAGATTTTCGCAGGAAACCAAGTTCTGGCAGTTTCCGTAAAACGGCCATAACTTCCTCCACAGAACTCCGATTCAGACGAATCAGGCGGCCACGGAAAGCTCTCTCGAAGACGAAGAAGTCGTATTTCTGGGCGAAATACGATTTGAGGACGTTTGAGGCTTCAAACGAAGGCTTGAAGCTGACTAGTCTGTTCAGATACGAATCTGCGAATTCTTCTGAATTCTTCAGGTATTTCTGAACTCCAACGTGCAGCTGTTAAATTCATAGGAGCATGTTAGGATTAATCGTTGTATGATAAATTAATAATAACCAAGAAACGATCATCGGGAAAAGCGGAACGTTAATTCAGTTTAATATTCCTTCAATTGGTATCAGAGCCCAGGATTAATTTCTTGGCTCTATTATTAATTTATGTACGATTAATAATGTGCGTTGTTTTTACTGCTGTTGTTCTTCGTGGTCTGTTGATTCGTGGGATACGTCGTTTGACGTTGTAATCGTTTTTCACCACGAGAAAATCCGTGGTTAGATTAGGATTTCAAATTGTTTTTGTTTTTCCGTTGTAAATCTGTAAAAACTGAGGAACGAGACGAAGATGACGACGAATCAACAACGAAAGAACGGTGTGAGGAGGACACGATGGGTACGGTGCGGCACGGGCTGCCGGCGCCGAGGGCAGCGCGCGCACGAGCGCTTGCGCGCCGTGCGCCGCGTGCGCCTGGTCAGGCTGCCGGGGTGCCGCGTGCTGCTGTCACCGAGATTACCAGGCGAGGCGAAGCGAGGCGAGGCGGGCTGTGGCGAGGCGTGCGACGGGAAGTAGCCGGCAGGGGCGGTGCGCACCCGGGGCTGCGCCTGCGCGCTCTGCGCGCTGCGCGCCCGGCGGGTGGCACGCTGCCGCTGCTGTTGCCGCATGCTGGGGCTGCTGCCACGCTGCTGTCGCCGTCCGTTGCTGCTGCTGGATGCACCGGAGGCCGAGCCAGGCGAGGGCTGCCGCGCCGGGCAGCTGCTGCTCGCACAGGAGGCTGCCGCCGAGGCTGCTGGAGGTGCCACCGATGCTGCCGGGCGCTAGAGCTGCGCGCTGTGCTGCTGCCGCTGCTGCTCAGCGTGGTTCTGCGCTTGACGGAAAAGGGGCGGCGGGGCAACCGCTGCCATGTTGTTGCTGCTGTCGGAGCCGAGCACGAGGAGGAGACGGGCGGAGGGCCAGCCGCCGCCGTGAACTGCTGCTGCTGCCGTTTTTGGGTGGAGGCGGAACCTAGGGTTTTCGAACCCTAGGTGTTTTTGCTTGCTCCTCAAGTTAACCCTAGGGGGCCCAAACCCTATTTTTCAAAGACGGGCCTGTTTGAAGCGTTTCGGGCCGAGTTTACGTTTTTGAGTTTTATTTCTTTTTCTTTTCTGTTCTTTGTAATAGATTAGAAATTTGGGGTTCCACGAATGGGTCACGAAGAACTTTATTGTTTTAATTCTGTTCTTTGCATGTCGTGGTGTTAATCCTTTATGCTTTTTGCATGCTGTTTTTGTCTTTGCTTGTTAATATGTGTTTATTAACTGCGCTTAGACAAGCATGCTAGGTTTATCGTTTTCTTAAGCATGTTTTAGAATTCTGCGAGCATGTTTTACATGTTGCGTTCTAGAAGAGCATGTTTAGGATTATGTGTTTGAGCATGATCAAACCTTTTGAAAGTAAAAAGACTAAGCTGTATTAATAATTTTATAGATGATTAAAAATTATTTAAATTTCCACAAACGGTCTCAAGACAAAGTGTTTGAGAATATGAGTAAACGACCACACGAACGTGGCTTACTTCATATTTGATTTCACAAGTTTGTTAAGTTGAGATTTCTATTAAAAATATTTAAATCCATTTAAGTAGTGGGAGTTATACGGTAAACGTCCACACGAACGTGGCTTACTCGTGTAATTTTCATAAGTACTTTAGAGGATGGATTTTAAATAAGATAACTAAGAAATTAAATTGAATGCGGCATGGTCCTAGTGAGTTTGTCAAATTCGAGAATTTAATTTCAAAGTTAGATTGTGGTTATTACTAAATAATTTTTATTCTTAAAATTATGTAGACCTCCACATGCGGTCTCAAGACAAAGTGATTGAGAATATGAGTAAACGTCCACACGAACGTGGCTTACTTCATATTTGATTTCACAAGTTTGTTAAGTTGAGATTTCTATTAAAAATATTTAAATCCATTTAAGTAGTGGGAGTTATGCGGTAAACGTCCACACGAACGTGGCTTACTCGTATGATTTTCATAAGTACTTTAGAGGATGGATTTTAAATAAGATAACCAAGAGATTAAATTGAAAGCGGTATGGTCCTAGTGAGTATGCTAATTTCGAGAATTTAATTATCAAGGTTAAATTGTGGTCATTGCTTAGATATCATTTCAAGTACAATGTACAACTCCCCAACGGAGTCCCTTCTTGAATATGATATGGTCTAGTTAAGGTCCAACTATTAATTTCCTTTGTCAAAAGGTTAAGTTGACATGGATGGAAATTAAACGACTAGGTGAATAGTCTGGTTGAGGGGTTCATGTGTAAACGTCCACACGAACGTGGCTTACTCGTGAGATTCCTTGGGCAGTTGGAGGTTTCATTAATATTGTTTTATCAAAAGGTTACAATATTATTGTTACGAATTATGTGCTTTATGTTCGTTACTTTCAGATATGTCTATGTCTCTTATTGTTTATTTATTCTTGCACAAAGTCTTTTAACCGGTCCACATATATAAAATGGAAACGTAGTTTTGGATTTCTATCTTTATCACAAACTAACACATTTTTTGTGTTGCTTACTACTCCACGTTCTTATGGTCCGAACAATGAGTCAACTGATGAGAAAAAGGAATTACATAAAAGGTGGCATAAGACGAATAATATGGCTATATGCTATATTATGAGTATAATGACACAAACCTTGTAGCTTCAACATCAGGGCATGGACGATGCTATTAGCATCATGCTGAATCTCAAGAAAGTGTTCGGAGAGTCGGACTGAGTTGCTCATTTAAATTTGATGAGAGTAATCTTGTTATTTTTATGAGTGAGCACAGCTCAGTGCACGAGCATGTCATGCAATTTTTTTGACGGACTTGACTTGCTCAGTGGGAGTATCGACGGTGAGGCAAAAGTCGATATTATCCTGAACCTTTTTCCCAGGTCTTTTAATTAAGAGCTTCCGCCTCAACGCTGTTATGAGCAAGAAAGATAATACTCTTTTTGAGTTGTTGAATGCTCTAGTTACGGCTAAGGAAGTTGTGGGAAAGAGATGTGCAAGCACTTGTTATTGCCAAATGGGAGCCATCTTCTTCGTCGAATGACGGGAAGAAGAAGGGTCCAAGGGGCAAGAAAGACAAGGGAAATAGTGGGAGTAGTGGTGTGATAAGATTGAGTATTGGAAATTTTTTCTTTCAATACTCAAGGCAAAGGGTTAAGGTACTTCACTTGCTATAGTAACTGAGACATGTCAGCTCGTTTTCTACTCAGTTGTGAGTAGTGAATAACGAGAGAAACTGATAATGATTGTTGCACCTTGCATGGCTTTTAGGCTGACAAGGAAGCTGAGAAGTGATGAGGTGATTGTCTTCATAGGCAACGTGACTAGAGTCGCAGTTGTTGCAATTGGAGACTTGTCTTTAAGTTCTAAAGACATAGTTTAGTTTTTGAGAGTTCCTTATCATGTTTCAAAATTTTGAATAGATGGATCACATGTCATTTTTGATAGTGGTGTTTCTATCATAAGAAATGACAAAGTTGTCTATTCTGGTATTTTTTGAACATCTCTCTTCATACTATAACTTGTCTACAAAATACCTTTATATTGCATTTACATCATCGAACAAAAGAAAGAGAAAAGTTAAGGCTAATCTCTCATGAGGATCTTACACATATATTGATACCCTAGAAATAGGTCACATCTATCTTAATAGGATCCAAAGGCTCGTGTCTAAATAAGTACATTGGATTCAATCCAGGTTGTACCATTTCGAACCTGCGAATCCTGTGTAGAGGAAAAGATGGAGACCAGGTCATTCATGACAAAGGAGATAAAGGGCCAATAATGTGTTAGGAATGATCTTGTCTGATTCATTGTCAGTGTTTGGGATTCCAACCCAGTTTACTACACCATGTAATCCCTATATAAAATGGTGTGGTGGAGAGAAGAAATAGGTCACTCTTGGAAAAATGTGTTCGATGATGAGTTATGTATCTTTGCAATTAGTCCTAAAGAATCAGAAGGTGGTTATTAGCAATGACACACGATTCTTAGAAGTGGACTATGGGAGTAATCACTAATCCAAGTCAGATAGTGTACTTCAAGAAATTGAAGACATTAGACAGGCGATTCCATCACCCAAGCCAAGTGTGCAAGAGTTTTGTACCACAAGACACTGCACGCACTGTTGACACACATGTGCCACCACAGATCCATTGTAGTGGAAGGGTTGTGGGACAACCCGATCGATTTATGTTCTTGGGAGAATCTTTGGATTCAGTCCCTGGTAGTGAATATAAGAGAATCGACCCAGATATCTACTTGGAATTAGTGGAAGACGAGAATGTAGATTTCTGGCACGCCTCAATGGAGCAATCCATTAAGAATATGGTTGTATACTAAGAAAATCTTGCTACCAGAATGCCGTAAAGCCATAGGTTGCAAGTGAGTATACAAGAGAATGATAAGTCCGAATGAGCAAGGTCGTAGCTTTTAAAGCTAGACTGGTGGCGAAAGGTTATGCCCAGTGTGAAGGTATAGCTTATGATGATATTTTCGCCAGTGCCATGCTCAGAACATTCGGATCATTTTACCCATAGCAGCTCACTTAAACCATCGAGGTTACGTGAGGGAGGGAGAGAAACATCTCGTGTCAATCGCTCTCGTGTCATCGGTGATGTGGTTTATCTTGCATTTTATGTAAACAATATCCTCCTAATTGGCGACAATATGGAGCTATTGTTAAGACATAAAGTAATGGTTATCCGAAAGTCTCATATGAAAGACTAAGGAGGTACAGTATACATCTTTGTGATCAAAGTAATAAGGGATCACTAGAAAAGGATGTTGGGCTTATCTCGAGTGTCTTACATTGATACTGAGAATACTCGTTGTAGTATGAATACCGCCAAGAAAGAATTGCTAACTTTTAGATATGGCGTTCCTTTATCTAAAGACTATGTCTTAAGATGCCTATTAAGGTTGAGGAAATGAAGGCAGTATTCTACGTTTCCGCAGTAGATAGCTTCATGTATGGATTGCTATGTACGAGATCTTATATTTGCTATGCAGTTAGCATGATTGTAAGATATCAATATAGTCCTAGTTAAGGACACTGAATTGTGGTAAATTATATTCTCAAGTCCCTGACTAGAGAATAAGGATAGTTTACCAGTTAGACAGTTTAGTTCCTTTTTGGATTATATGATTTCGGATTTCCAGGCTGACCGGAACAAAGAATAATTACCTCGAGCTATGTGTTTTTTCTTGGGAGGTAAAACCTTTTGGTTTGACCACTACCTCCAGGATCTAAGGGTAATTCCTAGTTTGCGTGGGAGCATCACCTTCGTGATACCTCAAGTGCAGTTGCGAACTCTAAGGAATCCAAGAACCACAAGAGGTTAAACACATGGAGAGTAAGTACCAAGTTATACGATTATTCGTAAATCGAGTTTTTTGTGCTCAAAGAATAAATTCTCACATATTGGAGAAACCTACTAATCTTTCACAAAAGGCTTATCGCAAATGGTCATTGAAAGATGGGAATGCGATTGATGCCACCCACTTAGGAAACTTTAAGTATAAGTGGGAGAACTGTTAGGTGATTGGTAAATAGACGCATTGTATACTAAAAGTTTGCTTTAGTATAAGTGGGAGATTGTTGGATTTGTATACTGAAAGCAAGAACGTTTTATGCTTGTATACAATGTTTCCTAAGTTCACTATCTAATCTCCTATCTGATTGTGTTCATGATTGCATATGTATGTTCTTTATCTCTATATAAGTAGATTATATGGTGTGTTGTAGATCACAGAAGACCATATAATTGGAATAACCTTAAGAGATATAATATGATCACAGCCGAAATAACTCTAGGACAAGTTATTGGTTTAGGCTGCAGTATAGATGGAAGTAGTTTGTCTTGGCTACTTGTCTATACTGGTACGTCATTACGTATTGATAGGACCACAGTTGAGATGTATTCTTCTATCTGACTTAAGTGAAGAATCAAGATCTCGGTGACTTATAAGATCTTAATACTAATAAGTATTCAGATATATATATTAATTCGTATATCACTTTGACTTACTATGGGTGAAAGTTATATACTAACTCGAGTACTCTGTATCTTGGGTGATAGCGGTTAATATATGATATTTGATTATCTGTATTAGTACCCGTATCCGGTATAGGATAATGACATCCCCTTAAGGAGCTCAATAAGGTTTATTGCGCTAAACCCTGCAGGTTGATTAAGTTCAGGCGCAATAATAAAGTTTGAGTGGTACTGCTTAAGGATTTATAAAGAGATTAATTAATTTAAGCTGTCAGAGCTCTAATTAATTAATGGATGTCGGATATTTTAAATACGGAGATTTAATAAGTCTAAATACAAGCCCCCCGACTCATCACCGGCAATAAAGGGGTAAGTCAGTATCGGTTCTCTAGTGGAATGAACTGATATTTATAAATTAATTATGGTCTGGGCTGACCATAGATAAATTAATTTATTTGAGGCCCATCTTTATTCCTTGTATCTGGTCCCTGAACTGGCCCAATGTCTCCTAGCCCTAGAAGGAGAGAAAGACGCCTCCTACACTAATTCTGTGCCCACACGTATTTAATTTTATTTAAATACAGCTGTCAGCTCTCAGGAAAACACACTGATAAAATATTAGGGTTTTGAGAGCTGTGGGGCGCAGGGAAGAAAAACGTGTGGGGCTTATTTCTCTCTTGGGACTTTCATAGAACGTTGTCCATCCAACGGTGAAAGCTGAGCGGGATACAGTTCAGAAGATCTGAGCTGGAGTCAGATTTTCGCAGGAAACCAAGTTCTGGCAGTTTCCGTAAAACGGCCATAACTTCCTCCACAGAACTCCGATTCAGACGAATCAGGCGGCCACGGAAAGCTCTCTCGAAGACGAAGAAGTCGTATTTCTGGGCGAAATACGATTTGAGGACGTTTGAGGCTTCAAACGAAGGCTTGAAGCTGACTAGTCTGTTCAGATACGAATCTGCGAATTCTTCTGAATTCTTCAGGTATTTCTGAACTCCAACGTGCAGCTGTTAAATTCATAGGAGCATGTTAGGATTAATCGTTGTATGATAAATTAATAATAACCAAGAAACGATCATCGGGAAAAGCGGAACGTTAATTCAGTTTAATATTCCTTCAATTGGTATCAGAGCCCAGGATTAATTTCTTGGCTCTATTATTAATTTATGTACGATTAATAATGTGCGTTGTTTTTACTGCTGTTGTTCTTCGTGGTCTGTTGATTCGTGGGATACGTCGTTTGACGTTGTAATCGTTTTTCACCACGAGAAAATCCGTGGTTAGATTAGGATTTCAAATTGTTTTTGTTTTTCCGTTGTAAATCTGTAAAAACTGAGGAACGAGACGAAGATGACGACGAATCAACAACGAAAGAACGGTGTGAGGAGGACACGATGGGTACGGTGCGGCACGGGCTGCCGGCGCCGAGGGCAGCGCGCGCACGAGCGCTTGCGCGCCGTGCGCCGCGTGCGCCTGGTCAGGCTGCCGGGGTGCCGCGTGCTGCTGTCACCGAGATTACCAGGCGAGGCGAAGCGAGGCGAGGCGGGCTGTGGCGAGGCGTGCGACGGGAAGTAGCCGGCAGGGGCGGTGCGCACCCGGGGCTGCGCCTGCGCGCTCTGCGCGCTGCGCGCCCGGCGGGTGGCACGCTGCCGCTGCTGTTGCCGCATGCTGGGGCTGCTGCCACGCTGCTGTCGCCGTCCGTTGCTGCTGCTGGATGCACCGGAGGCCGAGCCAGGCGAGGGCTGCCGCGCCGGGCAGCTGCTGCTCGCACAGGAGGCTGCCGCCGAGGCTGCTGGAGGTGCCACCGATGCTGCCGGGCGCTAGAGCTGCGCGCTGTGCTGCTGCCGCTGCTGCTCAGCGTGGTTCTGCGCTTGACGGAAAAGGGGCGGCGGGGCAACCGCTGCCATGTTGTTGCTGCTGTCGGAGCCGAGCACGAGGAGGAGACGGGCGGAGGGCCAGCCGCCGCCGTGAACTGCTGCTGCTGCCGTTTTTGGGTGGAGGCGGAACCTAGGGTTTTCGAACCCTAGGTGTTTTTGCTTGCTCCTCAAGTTAACCCTAGGGGGCCCAAACCCTATTTTTCAAAGACGGGCCTGTTTGAAGCGTTTCGGGCCGAGTTTACGTTTTTGAGTTTTATTTCTTTTTCTTTTCTGTTCTTTGTAATAGATTAGAAATTTGGGGTTCCACGAATGGGTCACGAAGAACTTTATTGTTTTAATTCTGTTCTTTGCATGTCGTGGTGTTAATCCTTTATGCTTTTTGCATGCTGTTTTTGTCTTTGCTTGTTAATATGTGTTTATTAACTGCGCTTAGACAAGCATGCTAGGTTTATCGTTTTCTTAAGCATGTTTTAGAATTCTGCGAGCATGTTTTACATGTTGCGTTCTAGAAGAGCATGTTTAGGATTATGTGTTTGAGCATGATCAAACCTTTTGAAAGTAAAAAGACTAAGCTGTATTAATAATTTTATAGATGATTAAAAATTATTTAAATTTCCACAAACGGTCTCAAGACAAAGTGTTTGAGAATATGAGTAAACGACCACACGAACGTGGCTTACTTCATATTTGATTTCACAAGTTTGTTAAGTTGAGATTTCTATTAAAAATATTTAAATCCATTTAAGTAGTGGGAGTTATACGGTAAACGTCCACACGAACGTGGCTTACTCGTGTAATTTTCATAAGTACTTTAGAGGATGGATTTTAAATAAGATAACTAAGAAATTAAATTGAATGCGGCATGGTCCTAGTGAGTTTGTCAAATTCGAGAATTTAATTTCAAAGTTAGATTGTGGTTATTACTAAATAATTTTTATTCTTAAAATTATGTAGACCTCCACATGCGGTCTCAAGACAAAGTGATTGAGAATATGAGTAAACGTCCACACGAACGTGGCTTACTTCATATTTGATTTCACAAGTTTGTTAAGTTGAGATTTCTATTAAAAATATTTAAATCCATTTAAGTAGTGGGAGTTATGCGGTAAACGTCCACACGAACGTGGCTTACTCGTATGATTTTCATAAGTACTTTAGAGGATGGATTTTAAATAAGATAACCAAGAGATTAAATTGAAAGCGGTATGGTCCTAGTGAGTATGCTAATTTCGAGAATTTAATTATCAAGGTTAAATTGTGGTCATTGCTTAGATATCATTTCAAGTACAATGTACAACTCCCCAACGGAGTCCCTTCTTGAATATGATATGGTCTAGTTAAGGTCCAACTATTAATTTCCTTTGTCAAAAGGTTAAGTTGACATGGATGGAAATTAAACGACTAGGTGAATAGTCTGGTTGAGGGGTTCATGTGTAAACGTCCACACGAACGTGGCTTACTCGTGAGATTCCTTGGGCAGTTGGAGGTTTCATTAATATTGTTTTATCAAAAGGTTACAATATTATTGTTACGAATTATGTGCTTTATGTTCGTTACTTTCAGATATGTCTATGTCTCTTATTGTTTATTTATTCTTGCACAAAGTCTTTTAACCGGTCCACATATATAAAATGGAAACGTAGTTTTGGATTTCTATCTTTATCACAAACTAACACATTTTTTGTGTTGCTTACTACTCCACGTTCTTATGGTCCGAACAATGAGTCAACTGATGAGAAAAAGGAATTACATAAAAGGTGGCATAAGACGAATAATATGGCTATATGCTATATTATGAGTATAATGACACAAACCTTGTAGCTTCAACATCAGGGCATGGACGATGCTATTAGCATCATGCTGAATCTCAAGAAAGTGTTCGGAGAGTCGGACTGAGTTGCTCATTTAAATTTGATGAGAGTAATCTTGTTATTTTTATGAGTGAGCACAGCTCAGTGCACGAGCATGTCATGCAATTTTTTTGACGGACTTGACTTGCTCAGTGGGAGTATCGACGGTGAGGCAAAAGTCGATATTATCCTGAACCTTTTTCCCAAGTCTTTTAATTAAGAGCTTCCGCCTCAACGCTGTTATGAGCAAGAAAGATAATACTCTTTTTGAGTTGTTGAATGCTCTAGTTACGGCTAAGGAAGTTGTGGGAAAGAGATGTGCAAGCACTTGTTATTGCCAAATGGGAGCCATCTTCTTCGTCGAATGACGGGAAGAAGAAGGGTCCAAGGGGCAAGAAAGACAAGGGAAATAGTGGGAGTAGTGGTGTGATAAGATTGAGTATTGGAAATTTTTTCTTTCAATACTCAAGGCAAAGGGTTAAGGTACTTCACTTGCTATAGTAACTGAGACATGTCAGCTCGTTTTCTACTCAGTTGTGAGTAGTGAATAACGAGAGAAACTGATAATGATTGTTGCACCTTGCATGGCTTTTAGGCTGACAAGGAAGCTGAGAAGTGATGAGGTGATTGTCTTCATAGGCAACGTGACTAGAGTCGCAGTTGTTGCAATTGGAGACTTGTCTTTAAGTTCTAAAGACATAGTTTAGTTTTTGAGAGTTCCTTATCATGTTTCAAAATTTTGAATAGATGGATCACATGTCATTTTTGATAGTGGTGTTTCTATCATAAGAAATGACAAAGTTGTCTATTCTGGTATTTTTTGAACATCTCTCTTCATACTATAACTTGTCTACAAAATACCTTTATATTGCATTTACATCATCGAACAAAAGAAAGAGAAAAGTTAAGGCTAATCTCTCATGAGGATCTTACACATATATTGATACCCTAGAAATAGGTCACATCTATCTTAATAGGATCCAAAGGCTCGTGTCTAAATAAGTACATTGGATTCAATCCAGGTTGTACCATTTCGAACCTGCGAATCCTGTGTAGAGGAAAAGATGGAGACCAGGTCATTCATGACAAAGGAGATAAAGGGCCAATAATGTGTTAGGAATGATCTTGTCTGATTCATTGTCAGTGTTTGGGATTCCAACCCAGTTTACTACACCATGTAATCCCTATATAAAATGGTGTGGTGGAGAGAAGAAATAGGTCACTCTTGGAAAAATGTGTTCGATGATGAGTTATGTATCTTTGCAATTAGTCCTAAAGAATCAGAAGGTGGTTATTAGCAATGACACACGATTCTTAGAAGTGGACTATGGGAGTAATCACTAATCCAAGTCAGATAGTGTACTTCAAGAAATTGAAGACATTAGACAGGCGATTCCATCACCCAAGCCAAGTGTGCAAGAGTTTTGTACCACAAGACACTGCACGCACTGTTGACACACATGTGCCACCACAGATCCATTGTAGTGGAAGGGTTGTGGGACAACCCGATCGATTTATGTTCTTGGGAGAATCTTTGGATTCAGTCCCTGGTAGTGAATATAAGAGAATCGACCCAGATATCTACTTGGAATTAGTGGAAGACGAGAATGTAGATTTCTGGCACGCCTCAATGGAGCAATCCATTAAGAATATGGTTGTATACTAAGAAAATCTTGCTACCAGAATGCCGTAAAGCCATAGGTTGCAAGTGAGTATACAAGAGAA
Source organism: Salvia miltiorrhiza (assembly GCF_028751815.1). Lineage (NCBI taxonomy): Eukaryota > Viridiplantae > Streptophyta > Magnoliopsida > Lamiales > Lamiaceae > Salvia > Salvia miltiorrhiza. The sequence goes on from NC_080389.1 coordinate 54,747,721, forward strand.
TGATAAGTCCGAATGAGCAAGGTCGTAGCTTTTAAAGCTAGACTGGTGGCGAAAGGTTATGCCCAGTGTGAAGGTATAGCTTATGATGATATTTTCGCCAGTGCCATGCTCAGAACATTCGGATCATTTTACCCATAGCAGCTCACTTAAACCATCGAGGTTACGTGAGGGAGGGAGAGAAACATCTCGTGTCAATCGCTCTCGTGTCATCGGTGATGTGGTTTATCTTGCATTTTATGTAAACAATATCCTCCTAATTGGCGACAATATGGAGCTATTGTTAAGACATAAAGTAATGGTTATCCGAAAGTCTCATATGAAAGACTAAGGAGGTACAGTATACATCTTTGTGATCAAAGTAATAAGGGATCACTAGAAAAGGATGTTGGGCTTATCTCGAGTGTCTTACATTGATACTGAGAATACTCGTTGTAGTATGAATACCGCCAAGAAAGAATTGCTAACTTTTAGATATGGCGTTCCTTTATCTAAAGACTATGTCTTAAGATGCCTATTAAGGTTGAGGAAATGAAGGCAGTATTCTACGTTTCCGCAGTAGATAGCTTCATGTATGGATTGCTATGTACGAGATCTTATATTTGCTATGCAGTTAGCATGATTGTAAGATATCAATATAGTCCTAGTTAAGGACACTGAATTGTGGTAAATTATATTCTCAAGTCCCTGACTAGAGAATAAGGATAGTTTACCAGTTAGACAGTTTAGTTCCTTTTTGGATTATATGATTTCGGATTTCCAGGCTGACCGGAACAAAGAATAATTACCTCGAGCTATGTGTTTTTTCTTGGGAGGTAAAACCTTTTGGTTTGACCACTACCTCCAGGATCTAAGGGTAATTCCTAGTTTGCGTGGGAGCATCACCTTCGTGATACCTCAAGTGCAGTTGCGAACTCTAAGGAATCCAAGAACCACAAGAGGTTAAACACATGGAGAGTAAGTACCAAGTTATACGATTATTCGTAAATCGAGTTTTTTGTGCTCAAAGAATAAATTCTCACATATTGGAGAAACCTACTAATCTTTCACAAAAGGCTTATCGCAAATGGTCATTGAAAGATGGGAATGCGATTGATGCCACCCACTTAGGAAACTTTAAGTATAAGTGGGAGAACTGTTAGGTGATTGGTAAATAGACGCATTGTATACTAAAAGTTTGCTTTAGTATAAGTGGGAGATTGTTGGATTTGTATACTGAAAGCAAGAACGTTTTATGCTTGTATACAATGTTTCCTAAGTTCACTATCTAATCTCCTATCTGATTGTGTTCATGATTGCATATGTATGTTCTTTATCTCTATATAAGTAGATTATATGGTGTGTTGTAGATCACAGAAGACCATATAATTGGAATAACCTTAAGAGATATAATATGATCACAGCCGAAATAACTCTAGGACAAGTTATTGGTTTAGGCTGCAGTATAGATGGAAGTAGTTTGTCTTGGCTACTTGTCTATACTGGTACGTCATTACGTATTGATAGGACCACAGTTGAGATGTATTCTTCTATCTGACTTAAGTGAAGAATCAAGATCTCGGTGACTTATAAGATCTTAATACTAATAAGTATTCAGATATATATATTAATTCGTATATCACTTTGACTTACTATGGGTGAAAGTTATATACTAACTCGAGTACTCTGTATCTTGGGTGATAGCGGTTAATATATGATATTTGATTATCTGTATTAGTACCCGTATCCGGTATAGGATAATGACATCCCCTTAAGGAGCTCAATAAGGTTTATTGCGCTAAACCCTGCAGGTTGATTAAGTTCAGGCGCAATAATAAAGTTTGAGTGGTACTGCTTAAGGATTTATAAAGAGATTAATTAATTTAAGCTGTCAGAGCTCTAATTAATTAATGGATGTCAGATATTTTAAATACGGAGATTTAATAAGTCTAAATACAAGCCCCCCGACTCATCACCGGCAATAAAGGGGTAAGTCAGTATCGGTTCTCTAGTGGAATGAACTGATATTTATAAATTAATTATGGTCTGGGCTGACCATAGATAAATTAATTTATTTGAGGCCCATCTTTATTCCTTGTATCTGGTCCCTGAACTGGCCCAATGTCTCCTAGCCCTAGAAGGAGAGAAAGACGCCTCCTACACTAATTCTGTGCCCACACGTATTTAATTTTATTTAAATACAGCTGTCAGCTCTCAGGAAAACACACTGATAAAATATTAGGGTTTTGAGAGCTGTGGGGCGCAGGGAAGAAAAACGTGTGGGGCTTATTTCTCTCTTGGGACTTTCATAGAACGTTGTCCATCCAACGGTGAAAGCTGAGCGGGATACAGTTCAGAAGATCTGAGCTGGAGTCAGATTTTCGCAGGAAACCAAGTTCTGGCAGTTTCCGTAAAACGGCCATAACTTCCTCCACAGAACTCCGATTCAGACGAATCAGGCGGCCACGGAAAGCTCTCTCGAAGACGAAGAAGTCGTATTTCTGGGCGAAATACGATTTGAGGACGTTTGAGGCTTCAAACGAAGGCTTGAAGCTGACTAGTCTGTTCAGATACGAATCTGCGAATTCTTCTGAATTCTTCAGGTATTTCTGAACTCCAACGTGCAGCTGTTAAATTCATAGGAGCATGTTAGGATTAATCGTTGTATGATAAATTAATAATAACCAAGAAACGATCATCGGGAAAAGCGGAACGTTAATTCAGTTTAATATTCCTTCAATTGGTATCAGAGCCCAGGATTAATTTCTTGGCTCTATTATTAATTTATGTACGATTAATAATGTGCGTTGTTTTTACTGCTGTTGTTCTTCGTGGTCTGTTGATTCGTGGGATACGTCGTTTGACGTTGTAATCGTTTTTCACCACGAGAAAATCCGTGGTTAGATTAGGATTTCAAATTGTTTTTGTTTTTCCGTTGTAAATCTGTAAAAACTGAGGAACGAGACGAAGATGACGACGAATCAACAACGAAAGAACGGTGTGAGGAGGACACGATGGGTACGGTGCGGCACGGGCTGCCGGCGCCGAGGGCAGCGCGCGCACGAGCGCTTGCGCGCCGTGCGCCGCGTGCGCCTGGTCAGGCTGCCGGGGTGCCGCGTGCTGCTGTCACCGAGATTACCAGGCGAGGCGAAGCGAGGCGAGGCGGGCTGTGGCGAGGCGTGCGACGGGAAGTAGCCGGCAGGGGCGGTGCGCACCTGGGGCTGCGCCTGCGCGCTCTGCGCGCTGCGCGCCCGGCGGGTGGCACGCTGCCGCTGCTGTTGCCGCATGCTGGGGCTGCTGCCACGCTGCTGTCGCCGTCCGTTGCTGCTGCTGGATGCACCGGAGGCCGAGCCAGGCGAGGGCTGCCGCGCCGGGCAGCTGCTGCTCGCACAGGAGGCTGCCGCCGAGGCTGCTGGAGGTGCCACCGATGCTGCCGGGCGCTAGAGCTGCGCGCTGTGCTGCTGCCGCTGCTGCTCAGCGTGGTTCTGCGCTTGACGGAAAAGGGGCGGCGGGGCAACCGCTGCCATGTTGTTGCTGCTGTCGGAGCCGAGCACGAGGAGGAGACGGGCGGAGGGCCAGCCGCCGCCGTGAACTGCTGCTGCTGCCGTTTTTGGGTGGAGGCGGAACCTAGGGTTTTCGAACCCTAGGTGTTTTTGCTTGCTCCTCAAGTTAACCCTAGGGGGCCCAAACCCTATTTTTCAAAGACGGGCCTGTTTGAAGCGTTTCGGGCCGAGTTTACGTTTTTGAGTTTTATTTCTTTTTCTTTTCTGTTCTTTGTAATAGATTAGAAATTTGGGGTTCCACGAATGGGTCACGAAGAACTTTATTGTTTTAATTCTGTTCTTTGCATGTCGTGGTGTTAATCCTTTATGCTTTTTGCATGCTGTTTTTGTCTTTGCTTGTTAATATGTGTTTATTAACTGCGCTTAGACAAGCATGCTAGGTTTATCGTTTTCTTAAGCATGTTTTAGAATTCTGCGAGCATGTTTTACATGTTGCGTTCTAGAAGAGCATGTTTAGGATTATGTGTTTGAGCATGATCAAACCTTTTGAAAGTAAAAAGACTAAGCTGTATTAATAATTTTATAGATGATTAAAAATTATTTAAATTTCCACAAACGGTCTCAAGACAAAGTGTTTGAGAATATGAGTAAACGACCACACGAACGTGGCTTACTTCATATTTGATTTCACAAGTTTGTTAAGTTGAGATTTCTATTAAAAATATTTAAATCCATTTAAGTAGTGGGAGTTATACGGTAAACGTCCACACGAACGTGGCTTACTCGTGTAATTTTCATAAGTACTTTAGAGGATGGATTTTAAATAAGATAACTAAGAAATTAAATTGAATGCGGCATGGTCCTAGTGAGTTTGTCAAATTCGAGAATTTAATTTCAAAGTTAGATTGTGGTTATTACTAAATAATTTTTATTCTTAAAATTATGTAGACCTCCACATGCGGTCTCAAGACAAAGTGATTGAGAATATGAGTAAACGTCCACACGAACGTGGCTTACTTCATATTTGATTTCACAAGTTTGTTAAGTTGAGATTTCTATTAAAAATATTTAAATCCATTTAAGTAGTGGGAGTTATGCGGTAAACGTCCACACGAACGTGGCTTACTCGTATGATTTTCATAAGTACTTTAGAGGATGGATTTTAAATAAGATAACCAAGAGATTAAATTGAAAGCGGTATGGTCCTAGTGAGTATGCTAATTTCGAGAATTTAATTATCAAGGTTAAATTGTGGTCATTGCTTAGATATCATTTCAAGTACAATGTACAACTCCCCAACGGAGTCCCTTCTTGAATATGATATGGTCTAGTTAAGGTCCAACTATTAATTTCCTTTGTCAAAAGGTTAAGTTGACATGGATGGAAATTAAACGACTAGGTGAATAGTCTGGTTGAGGGGTTCATGTGTAAACGTCCACACGAACGTGGCTTACTCGTGAGATTCCTTGGGCAGTTGGAGGTTTCATTAATATTGTTTTATCAAAAGGTTACAATATTATTGTTACGAATTATGTGCTTTATGTTCGTTACTTTCAGATATGTCTATGTCTCTTATTGTTTATTTATTCTTGCACAAAGTCTTTTAACCGGTCCACATATATAAAATGGAAACGTAGTTTTGGATTTCTATCTTTATCACAAACTAACACATTTTTTGTGTTGCTTACTACTCCACGTTCTTATGGTCCGAACAATGAGTCAACTGATGAGAAAAAGGAATTACATAAAAGGTGGCATAAGACGAATAATATGGCTATATGCTATATTATGAGTATAATGACACAAACCTTGTAGCTTCAACATCAGGGCATGGACGATGCTATTAGCATCATGCTGAATCTCAAGAAAGTGTTCGGAGAGTCGGACTGAGTTGCTCATTTAAATTTGATGAGAGTAATCTTGTTATTTTTATGAGTGAGCACAGCTCAGTGCACGAGCATGTCATGCAATTTTTTTGACGGACTTGACTTGCTCAGTGGGAGTATCGACGGTGAGGCAAAAGTCGATATTATCCTGAACCTTTTTCCCAAGTCTTTTAATTAAGAGCTTCCGCCTCAACGCTGTTATGAGCAAGAAAGATAATACTCTTTTTGAGTTGTTGAATGCTCTAGTTACGGCTAAGGAAGTTGTGGGAAAGAGATGTGCAAGCACTTGTTATTGCCAAATGGGAGCCATCTTCTTCGTCGAATGACGGGAAGAAGAAGGGTCCAAGGGGCAAGAAAGACAAGGGAAATAGTGGGAGTAGTGGTGTGATAAGATTGAGTATTGGAAATTTTTTCTTTCAATACTCAAGGCAAAGGGTTAAGGTACTTCACTTGCTATAGTAACTGAGACATGTCAGCTCGTTTTCTACTCAGTTGTGAGTAGTGAATAACGAGAGAAACTAATAATGATTGTTGCACCTTGCATGGCTTTTAGGCTGACAAGGAAGCTGAGAAGTGATGAGGTGATTGTCTTCATAGGCAACGTGACTAGAGTCGCAGTTGTTGCAATTGGAGACTTGTCTTTAAGTTCTAAAGACATAGTTTAGTTTTTGAGAGTTCCTTATCATGTTTCAAAATTTTGAATAGATGGATCACATGTCATTTTTGATAGTGGTGTTTCTATCATAAGAAATGACAAAGTTGTCTATTCTGGTATTTTTTGAACATCTCTCTTCATACTATAACTTGTCTACAAAATACCTTTATATTGCATTTACATCATCGAACAAAAGAAAGAGAAAAGTTAAGGCTAATCTCTCATGAGGATCTTACACATATATTGATACCCTAGAAATAGGTCACATCTATCTTAATAGGATCCAAAGGCTCGTGTCTAAATAAGTACATTGGATTCAATCCAGGTTGTACCATTTCGAACCTGCGAATCCTGTGTAGAGGAAAAGATGGAGACCAGGTCATTCATGACAAAGGAGATAAAGGGCCAATAATGTGTTAGGAATGATCTTGTCTGATTCATTGTCAGTGTTTGGGATTCCAACCCAGTTTACTACACCATGTAATCCCTATATAAAATGGTGTGGTGGAGAGAAGAAATAGGTCACTCTTGGAAAAATGTGTTCGATGATGAGTTATGTATCTTTGCAATTAGTCCTAAAGAATCAGAAGGTGGTTATTAGCAATGACACACGATTCTTAGAAGTGGACTATGGGAGTAATCACTAATCCAAGTCAGATAGTGTACTTCAAGAAATTGAAGACATTAGACAGGCGATTCCATCACCCAAGCCAAGTGTGCAAGAGTTTTGTACCACAAGACACTGCACGCACTGTTGACACACATGTGCCACCACAGATCCATTGTAGTGGAAGGGTTGTGGGACAACCCGATCGATTTATGTTCTTGGGAGAATCTTTGGATTCAGTCCCTGGTAGTGAATATAAGAGAATCGACCCAGATATCTACTTGGAATTAGTGGAAGACGAGAATGTAGATTTCTGGCACGCCTCAATGGAGCAATCCATTAAGAATATGGTTGTATACTAAGAAAATCTTGCTACCAGAATGCCGTAAAGCCATAGGTTGCAAGTGAGTATACAAGAGAATGATAAGTCCGAATGAGCAAGGTCGTAGCTTTTAAAGCTAGACTGGTGGCGAAAGGTTATGCCCAGTGTGAAGGTATAGCTTATGATGATATTTTCGCCAGTGCCATGCTCAGAACATTCGGATCATTTTACCCATAGCAGCTCACTTAAACCATCGAGGTTACGTGAGGGAGGGAGAGAAACATCTCGTGTCAATCGCTCTCGTGTCATCGGTGATGTGGTTTATCTTGCATTTTATGTAAACAATATCCTCCTAATTGGCGACAATATGGAGCTATTGTTAAGACATAAAGTAATGGTTATCCGAAAGTCTCATATGAAAGACTAAGGAGGTACAGTATACATCTTTGTGATCAAAGTAATAAGGGATCACTAGAAAAGGATGTTGGGCTTATCTCGAGTGTCTTACATTGATACTGAGAATACTCGTTGTAGTATGAATACCGCCAAGAAAGAATTGCTAACTTTTAGATATGGCGTTCCTTTATCTAAAGACTATGTCTTAAGATGCCTATTAAGGTTGAGGAAATGAAGGCAGTATTCTACGTTTCCGCAGTAGATAGCTTCATGTATGGATTGCTATGTACGAGATCTTATATTTGCTATGCAGTTAGCATGATTGTAAGATATCAATATAGTCCTAGTTAAGGACACTGAATTGTGGTAAATTATATTCTCAAGTCCCTGACTAGAGAATAAGGATAGTTTACCAGTTAGACAGTTTAGTTCCTTTTTGGATTATATGATTTCGGATTTCCAGGCTGACCGGAACAAAGAATAATTACCTCGAGCTATGTGTTTTTTCTTGGGAGGTAAAACCTTTTGGTTTGACCACTACCTCCAGGATCTAAGGGTAATTCCTAGTTTGCGTGGGAGCATCACCTTCGTGATACCTCAAGTGCAGTTGCGAACTCTAAGGAATCCAAGAACCACAAGAGGTTAAACACATGGAGAGTAAGTACCAAGTTATACGATTATTCGTAAATCGAGTTTTTTGTGCTCAAAGAATAAATTCTCACATATTGGAGAAACCTACTAATCTTTCACAAAAGGCTTATCGCAAATGGTCATTGAAAGATGGGAATGCGATTGATGCCACCCACTTAGGAAACTTTAAGTATAAGTGGGAGAACTGTTAGGTGATTGGTAAATAGACGCATTGTATACTAAAAGTTTGCTTTAGTATAAGTGGGAGATTGTTGGATTTGTATACTGAAAGCAAGAACGTTTTATGCTTGTATACAATGTTTCCTAAGTTCACTATCTAATCTCCTATCTGATTGTGTTCATGATTGCATATGTATGTTCTTTATCTCTATATAAGTAGATTATATGGTGTGTTGTAGATCACAGAAGACCATATAATTGGAATAACCTTAAGAGATATAATATGATCACAGCCGAAATAACTCTAGGACAAGTTATTGGTTTAGGCTGCAGTATAGATGGAAGTAGTTTGTCTTGGCTACTTGTCTATACTGGTACGTCATTACGTATTGATAGGACCACAGTTGAGATGTATTCTTCTATCTGACTTAAGTGAAGAATCAAGATCTCGGTGACTTATAAGATCTTAATACTAATAAGTATTCAGATATATATATTAATTCGTATATCACTTTGACTTACTATGGGTGAAAGTTATATACTAACTCGAGTACTCTGTATCTTGGGTGATAGCGGTTAATATATGATATTTGATTATCTGTATTAGTACCCGTATCCGGTATAGGATAATGACATCCCCTTAAGGAGCTCAATAAGGTTTATTGCGCTAAACCCTGCAGGTTGATTAAGTTCAGGCGCAATAATAAAGTTTGAGTGGTACTGCTTAAGGATTTATAAAGAGATTAATTAATTTAAGCTGTCAGAGCTCTAATTAATTAATGGATGTCGGATATTTTAAATACGGAGATTTAATAAGTCTAAATACAAGCCCCCCGACTCATCACCGGCAATAAAGGGGTAAGTCAGTATCGGTTCTCTAGTGGAATGAACTGATATTTATAAATTAATTATGGTCTGGGCTGACCATAGATAAATTAATTTATTTGAGGCCCATCTTTATTCCTTGTATCTGGTCCCTGAACTGGCCCAATGTCTCCTAGCCCTAGAAGGAGAGAAAGACGCCTCCTACACTAATTCTGTGCCCACACGTATTTAATTTTATTTAAATACAGCTGTCAGCTCTCAGGAAAACACACTGATAAAATATTAGGGTTTTGAGAGCTGTGGGGCGCAGGGAAGAAAAACGTGTGGGGCTTATTTCTCTCTTGGGACTTTCATAGAACGTTGTCCATCCAACGGTGAAAGCTGAGCGGGATACAGTTCAGAAGATCTGAGCTGGAGTCAGATTTTCGCAGGAAACCAAGTTCTGGCAGTTTCCGTAAAACGGCCATAACTTCCTCCACAGAACTCCGATTCAGACGAATCAGGCGGCCACGGAAAGCTCTCTCGAAGACGAAGAAGTCGTATTTCTGGGCGAAATACGATTTGAGGACGTTTGAGGCTTCAAACGAAGGCTTGAAGCTGACTGGTCTGTTCAGATACGAATCTGCGAATTCTTCTGAATTCTTCAGGTATTTCTGAACTCCAACGTGCAGCTGTTAAATTCATAGGAGCATGTTAGGATTAATCGTTGTATGATAAATTAATAATAACCAAGAAACGATCATCGGGCAAAGCGGAACGTTAATTCAGTTTAATATTCCTTCAATGGGTACTCATTTCGTGGACGGACGAAAAAGGAAATATGAGTACTCATTTCGTGGACGGAGGGAGTAATTTAATAACTTCGTTCATCGACGCAAAGATAAATTAATCCCTATCAACAAACCAGTTATAGGATACTGTGAACGCAACTGACGTTCCCCAATTCCTACTTACTGTGTCGATAGATAGTTGGAGACGCCAGATCTGCCTATTTCCCTTATTAAAATATAACCTAGCTGGACACGTCAGACCTAGATTTAATATTCTAATAGCATTAAGATGAATGAATCCGGTTTAGACAAATTACCCAAGAAACGCAAGTAATAATTCGTCTACGAATTTATTTTCACTACGAACATGGTAGATTTATCACTAATCATCACTATTTCAACAATTACGGATTGGAAGGAACCGATTGGCTGTAATCCAATTAAATCTAAGTTGATCAGGCTTAAATAAAATCAGAATTGTCTTTAAACACAAGGAATAAATCAGAATCAACAAGAATAAATTATATGCTCAATTAGGTCTCACATATTATTAAATCAATACTTCATTATTCTCGTCGAATTAAAGATTTAGCTACTCATAATTAAATTAAGAACAATCAAATAAATAAAGATGAACATAGAACAAGAAAATAAAATAAACAAATTGCAATTGAAATTAAAGTAAATCACCACCAAAAAAATCAAAAGTAGCAGCTGCCTCCAATTCTTCAAACCAGCCGCCCAGTACCAAGAGCAAAAGTTAATTAAAGTCTTAATCTAATGAATTAAAATGTGTAGTGCCAAAGTGGTGAATTGAGAATAAAAACCTAACTTCTCGTCACTAAACTAGCGGCTCACTAATTAAACAAATAAGGCCCTTAAAAAAATAAGGCCAAAAAATATGGACTTCTCGGCCCTTAAAAAAATAAGGTCAAAAATAACGCAATTTATTGGGTGCGACGGGTCGATCCCACCCGCGTCCCAACCCCGCCCTCTTGATCTCTGTGCGTTTGACTCATGCTCATAATTTTTACATTTGTTTATAATAATTATTACTTTTAATAAACATAATGTATACATTTATTTATATAAATGTATATTTATGTTAATATAAGTAGTTAACATCAATATTGTGAAGAAATATAATATTTTAAAAATATTCCTTTCTTTATAATAATAATAATAATAATTTTTATTATAATAATAATAATTAATTTTTATTACAATAATAATTACAATTAATATAATATTTTTGAAACATTACATTTCTCTATATCAAATATTACTTTTTATTATAACAATGATTACTTTTAATAAGCATAAATAATTACATTATTATTTGATCAAATAATTATTATCATAAGAAAAAGTAATTACTCATATGTATAATGTTTTATATTGAATGAAGATAAATATTTATATTAACATAAGTATACATTTGTGCAACCAAATGTATATCTTATGCTTATTAAAAGTAAATACTCCTATTAGGGCTTAGTGTTCATATTTAGGGTTTAGCTTATAGTGTTTAGGGTTTAGTTTACAGAATTTAGGGTTTAGAAAATATAATACTTTATATTAAATGAAGGTAAATACTTATATTTATATAAGTATACATTTGTGCGAACAAATATATATCTCATGCTTATTAAAAGTAACAATTATTATAAACAAATGTAATAACTTAGGATTCAGGGTTTCGGGTCTGGGGCGTAGGGCAAGTCGGGCGCGGGTCGGGGCGGACCCGTCGCATTGGAGTGCGACCGTCGCACCAGAGACCGACCCCAAAAATAATTAAAACACAAGAGTTTAAAGGCTTAAATAAATCTAAACAATTAGCTCCAAGCCCAATCTCTAATTCCTCTTAACAATCACGCCATCTTCATCAAATTCACGTCTTCCACATCTTTCGGCATCCGCCAGCTTCTACCACGATTCATGCAATTTCTGCGCCAAAACACTAACGAATTTGGGTAATATCAAATAAATTACACGATAAATAACACAAATCTAGATAACTAAATAGCACACATCAATATATAATAAAAAGAAATACAACAAAATTAACTCTTCTTTTTAGTGTCGCTTTAACAAGACCGATTGAACGTTAATAATTAGGTCCCTCCCCCACTAGCATAATACAATATGTGCTGTCGTTGTAACATTACATATTTGTCCAATCTCTTATTCCTAGATTTTTCTCTTTTCAGGTCTTTTTTAACTTATCATCAACAGTAACAATTTGGAATATGCTAAAATTAATTTATTTTAAGCAATCATGCGTCTCTCAAACAAACTGAACCATCCTTAAAATAGTAATTAGGTTAAGGACCACTCTATTATAAAATCGTCCTAGGCTAACTGTACCTTAATTATTTTTTAAATACGTGTGATTTACTGTTGATTTGATAGGCTGCTCCTATGTATATTTATTAGCTAGTAGCAAATTAATGATCTCTAATTTTTTCCCATTTCCGTTATAAAATTATCTTAGGGTACAATTGCTTTGTCCTACAACGAAGCACTTATCCGTTCACAATATTCGCCAGCTATAAAATATTTTGGTTGGTACGTATACTTTTGAGAATTAAGAGTTGGTCTTGGGTACACTCGAGTGTATCGTACATTCGAATTAATCCGTATTTAGATCTTGACCTGCATTCGAATCTAAATTCGCATCCTAACTCAAATCGTGTAAATGACACTATTCGGTTATACAAATAACACTACCTATAATTGACACTATTCTGTTATACAAATGATACTGCGTAAAAATGACACTATAACATTGTAAATGACACTATGTATAATTGGCACTATTCAGAAATATAAATGACACTTCCTGTAATTGACACTATAAGATTACAAATGATACTATAATATTTTAAATAATACTATAAGATCGAAAATGGCACTATAACATTTTAAAATGTTACAATGTTATTTATATAATTAAATTGTGTCAATTATAAGCAGTGTCATTTGTATAACTGAATAGTGTCATTTACACGATTTGGATCAGGATACAGGTTTGAATTAGCATGTGGGCCAGGATCTGAGTACGTGTCAATCCGGGTGTACATACATCCGGGTGTACATGAGATTTTGTGATGTAATAGATACTCTTTCTGTCCCTAATGAATGAAATAAAGATTTATTAAAGAAAAGGAAAACCAAAGACAGAAACACCCTTGAGAGCACAGAGAAGCAAACTAAGGGCCGAGCCTCGTTAAAATCGCTTTGAGGAAAAACCCCGAAAAGCGAAATAATATGCATAATTTGTTATTTTAAATATCCCACGTAAATTTTTATTTTTAGATACTTCTTTACTAATAAAAATAAAATTCATTTTCGACTCACAATATACTCATCTAATATTTTTTAAAAGTCTGTATTTGATTTAGTATCGTGCTTTTTGAGTCAGTCTTTTATAATCGACAACTATCAAATTAAAACAAACTTGCTTCTACTTGGTCCGTGGATGGAAGAACGAATCGAACTTTTGTTAATTGACAAATTGTGTTTGACAAATTGTGCCTAAATTGGTAATAAATATTCATTTTATTGGAGATTACAATCTATAGTTAACGATGAGTAAGATATATATCAAAATTCGAATTTTGAAACTATTATGTTTAATCCCTCTTTAAAATACTAGAACTGAATGTTGCAATATTGACATAATTTTTGAAGAGATGTCATCCTAAAAAGTGTTACTAAATAAAATTGTGACATTTGATGGGTAGCTATTCTATGTGTCACAAAGATATAAACATGTCACAATATATAGGACTTCCTCCGTTCCACGAAGCATGACCCAGTTTCTTTTTTGGCTTGTCCTACGAAGCTTGACTTGGTTCTAAAAATAGCAAAAAATTTACCCTTTATTCATCTTTTCACCTACCACACTTAACACACAAAATACTAATTTTTTAATATATTCTCGTGTCGAAAAGAACTGGATCATGCTTCATGGGACGGAGGGAGTAATATCTGATGGTGTATCAATTTTTGCAAGTAACAAAATTTTACTGAAAATATATATATAGGTACATATGTAGATATAGCAAAATTTTGTTAAATAAAACATATAATAAATTTTGTGACATATCTCTTCATGCCACTAAAATTATGACTACTAGACAACGGTAGTGAAGTACTACAACCACTGGCGGAGCTAGCTAGGGGTCTGGCCAATACCAGATCTGGATAGGGTTGGCAACGAGCCGAATCTGGATAGGGTCTTTGGCACACACCCGTCGTGCGGTGTGGACAAAATACCTGTGTAAGCCCAGTACGGACAATACACGCTCCTACTTCTCACGGCAAGGACTTAGTCTTAGCGGTAAGCGTAGGGTCGAATCCCACAGGGAGTGAGGAACCACTTTGTTCTCCAACGACAAACTGAGGTGTCACAATTCTCAATCTGTATACTCTGCACAAGAAATAACAAAATCAATGATAACAAAGGGGTGAGGTTATTCGGTTAGGTCATAACTGTTGTTAACATTCGTTTCGGTCATAGGCACACTGATGATCCGTCCATGATCCATGCAATTCCAGGGCGTGGCCCAAAGACATTGGGGCGTTTCAAGGAATTGCACTTCGCATATAGGATGGTTGATCTCATTGTGATCACTTGGTCCGAAGGTCACACAATCCCCGGTCACAAGGCAGTGCTTCACTCCTCCTTAGATAGTAGTCATACCCGTTACTCACCAAGTATGACCCTCACCAACCTTCTCTCCCGAGGTCCCCAACTCCGCACTAGAGTGACACATGCCTCCTGGACTCAACTATTTCCGGCCTTGTCGACCGACCAGTCATAGACATGCTACGGCGCCGAGATTGCTTTCCTCGTTTGATAACCATGGCTTTATGCCTCGTCACAGTTGATGGATATTCTCTAGAGAAGCCCAAGACTGAGGGAGGACAGTGTATCCCATCAATCCTTTCCCCACCTTCCGGATCTACAACGCCTTTTGTTGACGCTGCTCAGCTACTCGGTCTTGGGCATACCGGTTGTCACGCCTTGGTATACCCTGGCCTTTGCTTGACACGGACAGCATTTTACCGAACGAGGGTCTCCCGTTAGGTCTCTACTGCCCATGATATCGAACAGATCCTTCCGGAACCACGAGATTCAACCGAAAGAGCAAGTGCCTCACGAATGTTTACATGTTAACAACAATTATTTCCTCCCCTCAAACCTCACCTAAAGGACTACTCACACATAATAAAATTCATAGATGCGAAAAGAAGTAAACACATGATTGAACGAAATTAAATACTGAAATAGATAAAGTAATACCTAGGCTTCAAGCCTTCGAACTTGTTCAAAAGTAACAACACGACGGAATTAAAGTACGGAAATGTAAAGTGTTTTTGATGCCACACGCGGCGAATAATAACTAGAGTAAAGTAAAATGTTTCTGGAGTGCCAAGAGCTTCTTCACGTTGCACAACATTAGCCTTTTATACTGCCGAATGGTAGAGGCCTAACCCTAGCTGCGCCGGTTCCAAATCTTCGCCGGGATCTTCTTTCCTTAATTAGCTCGATCTTTGATTGATCCTGATTGAAGATGGCGTCCAGCTGCAAGCTTAGTCAACCTTTCCCATCCCTTCGGTCCTTCTAGTCTCTTCTTCAACCTTCCGCTTGTTCCATGAGATCTCCGAGATTGACCTTCCTTTTATGGCTCTGGCTGCCTGCTTCTTCCGGTAACGATCAGATCGACTGCTCTTATCGGTGTGGCTCATACCAGGTGGTTGCTCCAGGTTCCCATGCCCCAAGTTGAATTGGAGAGGTACTTGTTGGCCGAAGCTTTATGCTGGTAAACATGATGTAGCAATCTGGGCTTGGTAAGGCCCATACTGACCGCATTTCTTCCGTTTCCGCTCCACTGATCTTCCTTCCTCCACAACTTTGTTTTCCCCCTGGACAGACCTGAACTGACACAAATAAAGAGAAAAACAGGGCCAAATGGCCCAAAAGTCGAAGACGCATCACACCTACACACTTAAAGCATACTTGTCCTCAAGTATGTAGGTGGATTCACAGAAGACACGGACGAAAAGGTTGAAAGAAAAGAAATAAAACTAAGAGACACAAAACTTGCATAGATTTCAGGATCAGATCATACCAACATGCATCATTCAGTTCAGTCAAACCACAAAACCAGAGTAATGATCATGCATAAAGTGTGATGGTAGTCTCTCTTCTCGCTCAAGCACCGGGTTAAGTGTTTACACTCATAATTTGCTGTGCTAGTTCCTCTAAGAGTTTGATTAAAGACTACAAGTTAAGCACACTAGTATGACTCATCAAAGGGTCTTTGTTGGGTTGTAATGGGGCATACGGGGCTAAGGTGAGGTAAATATGGTTCAGTGGCTAATTTCAGTATCACCCTTACTCAGTATACTCATTCAGTACAGCTATAACCAACCCTCTATTCCCCTGTTTTCAATGGGGTCCATCTTTTCTTTGATTCTTTCGTGGGCAAACGTTTTCATTCACCAAATATGTATAATAATTTTTTTTTTTGTGCCCAGATTTTCTTTCTTTTCTCCTGTTCCTTATTTACCATTTCATGCACTTCAACAATTCTTTCTCCTAGATATAGCATCAACAAAGCTCAAGAGAGAATTAATTCGGCTCAAAATGGCATTCAAGGGGTTATTTTCTCATCAAACAACAAAGAAGAATCTGGGGCCCTAAGTCAAAGAATCATGCCCAAATCATACAAGTCATGTACTAGCAAAAATGAGTCCTCAAACAAAGTCAAGATTTCCTAGTCACAGCAAATTCTCTCATAGACATGCATTCTTTTCAATTTGGCCTTGATCTCACCGGTGGGGTATTTTCAGTATCCTCACAACTACCATCATGCATTTCATACTCAATCCACCAATCATACCAAGACAGAAATCAGCATGCACAATCTTTCACCATCAACCAATGCAAGTAGACTCGACCCAAGAACAGATAAAACAGACGCTAAAACAAGAAAAAGCAAAAGATAAAATAAAATCCTAATCTACGAGTTCAGGGGAAAGTACTTAGTCATTTTGGTCGGAGGATCTCACCTCCGCAGCCATCATCTCTTTGATTTCCTTAAAGCAAGCTTCCATCGCTTTGAATCCTTCCTCCACAGTGTCCCTCAGTGTGGCCACTTCTCCTCCCAGCATCACCAGCTCGTCCTTGACTTCTTTCAGTTCGTCCGTCAGTTTGATAATCTCGCTATTGACTGGGCGAGAGGTTCCTTGTTCCCTTGCAACCTTCGGTTCAGGTCGAACTGAGCTGCCTTCTGGTTGGACCAAACGGTAGTCTCCTCCTTCATCCATCTCAACAATCCGCCACCGCACGAGCCTCCCGATATCAAAGAATCGGGTTTCTGCCACAGCTGCCTCATCCGCGGCTTTCTCGTTGAAACCAGCAAGCTTCCTCGCCAAGAGGGTCACCAGTGGGCATAGGGAGAGATACTTGTTGGTATGGGTTACCCCATACTGAAATTGTAGTGCAGCTGTGAACCCAAAGTTCACCCTCTTTCTCTCCACCATGCACCAAAGCACAAAGAGCTCTTGCTGCGTGACGACGTTGGATCCCTCAATCCGGCCATAGATGTTATAGGCCAACCAACGATGGCAAATCTGCAAGGCTGGGTCGCGGAGTTCGTTGGATTTGCTAATATTCTTCACATACTTGGTCCCTGTTGAGAGTTGGGACCAGTACTGGTCAATCTGACTGCGCCACTCCGGTGGAGCCATGGTCTCGGCTTGCTTGTACTCATCATCGTACACCTCTGTGGCTTCAATCACCCCCAGGTGGATGTTCAAGTCGTTGATGGACAGAGGGAACGTCTTCCCCCGCAACTGGAAGCGGAGGGTACCTGGTGTTTCAATCGAGTAGTTTCCCTTTGGCTTGAATTCCACCGTGCTCATGAACTCCTCCGACAGATTCTTGAATGCCAACACATTCCACTCCAAAATCTTCCCCCAACCAACATTCTGAAAATATCCCTGTACACGCCCTTCTATCCCGAAACCTTCCAATACTTCAGTCACCAGATAATACCAAGGGGTGATCTCCCGGTTTTTCAAGACTGCATACCTCTCACTGTCTCTCGGTATAACCGTTTCCGTAGTGCTGGGTCGCACCACTCCCTTGCGCTTGATGCCCTTGGGTTTTGATGTGAGCGTGCTCGTCACCGGCTTAGCAGGGGCGATCACATCCTCTGAGTTGGAGCTCTCAACCGTCTCGGTTCTCTCTGGATCTACTTCCATTGGCTCCTCTATCTCCTTGGCCTTTCCTTTTTCGGCTGCAGTGGGTTTCCGTAGCTTCTTGCTTTGTGCAGTCCGGGTTTTACTGCTGGCCTTCTTTGGTTGGGCCTTGACTGGTAGTGGAGGTTTTGCAACATCTAGCTTTCTCTTCACTCCGGGTCTCTTGCTCTGGGGTGTTGGGATTTCCACTTCCTTCTCTTGAATTGCCTCAACCTCCTCTGCTTCCTCAGCCTCCTTCTCCTCCTCCTTTTCTTCTCCGCTCTTCTCTTCCGCTTCTTCTTGTTCTTTCCCTTCCGTATCTTCAGAAGCTGTCTTTCCTTCCTGCATGGAGGCTTCCGGAATTTGTGGTTGCGGTTGAACTTGAACAGGTGGTGGTGCGACAATGGATCGCGCCGGAGTTGCTTTGCTTGCCTGAGCCTTCCTTGTTTTCTTCACGGGCGGGGTGAGCTCGGGCTCCCCTTCTTCCGGTTGCGTAGACTCGGCGGCTGCTTTTGCTGCTTCTCGCTCCTCTTGTTGGAGAACTTCGGCACGCCCTTTGTCTTCGGGCTGGATTTTCAGCGAAGGGTCTTCAGTAACTTTGGTAGAAGTCTCCTCCGAAGCGCTTCGCCTTGTGGTGCGCTTTGGAGGTGGAGGCTTGGTGCCTTTCTTCTTCGGCGGTTGGGTACTGCCGGAGCCCTCTCCTTTGGTTTTTGCCATTGCGAGTTGCAGAGTTCTAAAAACTAGAATTTGTGTAGGAGTTCGGATTCTGTGGGAATTTTGGGGGTAGGGTTTGCTTTTAAGAAAGGTGATCGGCAGTTATGGAAATTTAGGGTTTGAGGTGAGTGGTGATCGTGGTGTAGCAGTTTCCGGAGGTTAGGGTTTGTGGGGAAGAAAATCGTGGGTTAAGGCTTTGAATATGGTAAGTGTGGCGGTTATGGCAGAAAAAAGGAATTTTAAGGAAATAAAAATCATGACCGAAATTTGAAATTCAAATTTTCTGCGGAAACCGAAGGGTTGCAGTCCCATCGCCGCCTGCCCCTGACACGCTTGCGTCATTTCCCTGCGTAAGCCCTCTCCCAGACCGTTCCAATCCCTAGCTCTCCACCTACACACTTTGCAACGCAAAGTGGGCTCGGATCAACCTCTGGGCCTTTTTCCAATTATCTCGGCCCGACTTATCTGCAAGTTAGTGCATCCAAACACGAAACAAAACAACTTAAAAGAAAAGAAAAGAAAAAGTCGGTATAGACCATACCGAAGTAACCACGCTGGGTTGCCTCCCAGCAAGCGCTCTTGTTTCCCGTCTTGAGCTCGACCTCCCTTCACTCTTCACTCGTACTCAGGGTCGAGGAGGTAGCATTCCTCCTTCTCCTTTTCTATTTCAGCAAGCTCGTGATAAGGCTTAAGGCGGTGCCCATTCACCACGAACGTATCAACTCCATTTTGATCATATACTTCAATGCTTCCGTTTGAAAAGATTTCTTTGATCACGAATGGTCCTGACCATTTTGAGCGGAGTTTTCCAGCCATCATCTTGAAGCGTGAGTTGAAGAGTAGGACCTTTTGTCCCACTAAAAATTCCTTCTTCCTGATCTTGGCATCATGGATCCTCTTGGTTCGCTCCTTATAGAGCACCGCGTTGTCGTAAGCCTCCAACCGCAGTTCCTCCAACTCGCTCAGTTGCAGTTTCCTTGTTTCTCCAGCTAGGGTCATACTGAGGTTGATTTGCTTAATTGCCCAGTACGCCTTGTGTTCAATTTCCACGGGTAAGTGACATCTTTTGCCATAAAGTAGGCGAAACGGGGACATTCCGATGGGTGTCTTGAAAGCAGTTCTGTATGCCCATAACGCATCCCCTAGATGGTCACTCCAGTCTTTACGGTTGGGGTGCACCACCTTTTCTAGGATACTCTTTATCTCCCTGTTTGAAATCTCGGCCTGCCCATTTGCTTGGGGGTGATATGCAGTGGTGACCTTGTGTGTCACCCCCATCTTCTTGGTTAGTGATCTGATAATGGCATTACAGAAATGCGATCCTTGGTCACTGATTAGAATTTTTGGTACACCGTATCTCCCGAACACTTGCTCTTTCAGGAAACCTGCCACGGTATGGGCATCATTGCTTGCGGTTGCCTTGGCTTCAACCCACTTTGATACGTAGTCCACTGCCACCAGAATGTATTCGTAGTTCTTTGACTTTGGGAAGGGACCCATAAAGTCAATCCCCCATACGTCGAAAACTTCGACCGGCATGATTGGAACTTGCGGCATTTCATCCCTTGCGGTGATTCCTCCAGTCATCTGGCACTTCGGGCAGCTCTGTACCCATTTCCTTGCATCCGCAAATATTGTGGGCCAGTAGAATCCACTCTCCAAAATTCTGTGGGCTGTGCGCTTTCCTCCAAAATGTCCGCTATTTGCTGTCCCATGACACATGTCCAAAATTTGGGTATGCTCATCCTCAGGTATGCATCTCCGTATGACTTGATCTGCTCCAGTCTTCCAGAGATATGGATCTTCCCAATGGTAGTATCGCGCTTGCGCGAGTAACTTCCGTTGTTCGAATCTTGTCAATCCTGAGGGTAACTCCTTAGTAACCAGATAGTTAGCTATATCCGCATACCAGGGCTCCTGCTTGGTTAGAGCGTATAGTTCTTCTTCATCCTCCAGGGTGCTCATGGAATAAAGTTTTTCGTCTGGAAATGTATCGGTAATGGGCATACCGTCATCCTCCTCCAGTTGCAACCTGCTCAAATGGTCTGCCACGAGGTTTGCAGCTCCTTTCTTGTCCCTTATCTCTATATTGAACTCTTGTAGTAGCAAAATCCACCTGATGAGTCGAGGTTTGGATTCCTTCTTGGCCATTAAGTACTTCAACGCGGCATGATCCGTGTAGACCACCGCCTTCGTTCCCAAAAGGTAGGAGCGAAACTTCTCTATGGCAAATACCACCGCCAGGAGTTCTTTCTCGGTAGTTGTATAGCTGCACTGTGCTGGGTTCAGTGTTTTGGATGCGTAATAGATCACGCAACTCTCCTTGCCTTTCTTCTGTCCCAGTACTGCTCCAACTGCGTGGTTGCTGGCATCACACATGATCTCGAACGGTAAATCCCATACTGGCGGTTGAATAATGGGGGCCGACACCAGCTTGCTTCTCAGAATCGTGAAGGCCTCCTTACAATCATCATCAAACTCAAACGGCACGTCTTGTTGGAGAAGTCTGGTCATGGGCTGGGCAATCTTGGCGAAGTCCTTGATAAATCGCCGGTAGAAGCCTGCATGGCCGAGGAATGCCCGTATGTGCTTTACGGTTGTCGGGTAAGGCAATTTGGCAATGGAATCGACTTTCGCCTTGTCCACTTCAATCCCTCTTTCTGAAATCACGTGCCCAAGCACTATCCCTTCCCTAACCATAAAATGGCATTTCTCATAATTAAGGACCAGGCTTTTCTCCACACATCTTTTCAAAACAAGCTCTAGATGCTTCAAACATGTGTCGAAAGAACTGCCATATACGGTGAAGTCATCCATGAATACTTCAATGCAATTCTCCAATAAGTCGGAGAAGATACTCATCATACACCGCTGAAAGGTTCCCGGTGCGTTGCAGAGTCCGAACGGCATTCTCCGGTATGCAAATGTCCCAAATACGCAGGTGAAAGTGGTTTTTTCCTGGTCTTCATGTGCCACAAAAATTTGCATATATCCAGAATACCCATCTAGGAAACAGTAATAGGCATTACCGGCTAGTCTCTCCAACATCTGGTCGATAAAGGGTAATGGGAAGTGGTCCTTTCTGGTAGCATCGTTCAGCTTCCGATAGTCAATGCAAACTCTCCATCCAGTTTGCAATCGGGTGGGCACGAGCTCGCCTTGATCATTCTCCACAACCTGTACCCCTGATTTCTTCGGTACGACATGGACTGGACTCACCCATTGGCTGTCGGATATGGGATAAATGATTCCCAATTCCAACAGCTTAAGGATTTCCTTCAGCACTACCTCTTTCATGACCGGGTTCATCTTTCTTTGAGAGTCTCGAACGGGTTTGGCTCCCTCCTCAAGGTAAATGTGATGCATGCACTCCGTAGGGCTGATGCCTTTGATATCGGCTAAGGTCCAACCGATGGCTTCCCTATTTTCTCGTAGTACTCTCACCAAACGCTCTTGCTGCACAACAGTTAGATCAGAACTGATGATAACTGGTAGCGTCTCTTCTGGTCCCAGATAAGCATATTGTAAATGCTTAGGTAATTGTTTGAGCTCCAAAACGGGTGCTTTCTGGATTGAAGGTAGCAGCTTCTCGTACTGCCCATACTGAGACAATAACTCCGGTTTGCTTATCTCTGCTCCTCCAGCTAGATAGACTTCCTGGATTAATTCCTTGATCTTCTGATCCACCTCCACCTCGGCTTCTAAGGTGCTTTCTCTGAGGGAGTAGAGTTCCATGATAGCTTCCTTCATTTCATCGTCCTCCATATGCTCAGCATCCCGATCCGTTAGACCATACTGAATCACCTTCTCTGTGGTATCCCTGGAACCGAAAGTAATTCCTTGTTCCTGCACCAAGGGTTCAAATACGTCGACCATGTCCACCGTCTCCATTGCTTGTTTCCTTTTCATAGTCTCATAGATGTTGAATTCTACTTGGACCCCATCGAACTCACATGTCAATATTCCTGTTTTCATATCAATCTTGGTTCCGGCGGTCATCATGAATGGCCTTCCCAATAATATGGCATTCTCTCCAGTTTCAGGTCCGGTATCTAGGACGTAGAAGTCTGCTGGAAAAATCAAATCCCCGACCTTGATCAGCACGTCCTCCACTACTCCTTCAGGGTAAGCGTTGGACCTATCAGCTAACTGTATGACCACACGGGTGTTCCTCATCTCGCCAATATTTAGTCTCTTGTATACGGCCAATGGCATCACATTAATGGAGGCTCCCAGATCCATCATCGCCTTATCCATGTTGGTTCCTCCTATGTTGCATGGAATAGTGAACATCCCTGGATCCTTCCGCTTAGTGGGTAGCTTCCGTTGGATCACCGCCGACACACTTTCTCCCATCACGTATCGGACCTCTTCCTCCATTTTGACTTTTCTTGAACAGAGATCTTTCAAGAATTTGGCATATTTAGGAATCTGCCTGATGGCATCGAGTAGAGGTATGCTCAGTTCAACTTTTTGAAACATCTTCATCATTTCACTTGCCTCTTTCTCTCTGGCTTTCTGCTTCAGGCGTCCTGTGTAAGGTGCTTCGGTTGGGTTACTACCTCCAGCTTGTTCATCAGTTGGACCTTTCCCGTTCTTATTCCATCCTCCTCGAAGCAATTCAGCCTCTGCTAACAATTCTTCCTCCTTTTCTTCCCCCTCAGGAAATTCGGTTAACACCACTTGGGCATGCTCTCTGGGGTTGATTCCCATGGCTGGGAGTTTACCAGCGTTCTCCTCTAGTTTGGCCACTGCCTTAGTCAAATGACTAATTTGCTGGTTAGTTTGGTTCATGCCGGCTCGAATTTCATTGCGAAACTTCTCGCTCTCCTTAGCCATGCTTTCAATTGCTTCTTCCCAGGGTGCTCTCCGATGTGGGGGTTGGTAAGGAGGTTGTTGCTGATTCTGGTTATGGTGTTGATGTGGTCCTAACTGGTACTGTTGTTGTTGCTGGTTCTGATTATACTGAGGACGTTGCATTGGTGCGCCCATATTGTTCTGTTGCTGGGGCTGACCATCCTGCTTCCACCGAAAGTTGGGGTGATCCCTCCATCCGGGATTGTAAGTATTTGCATAAGGATCGTACTTTCGTGGGTTCCCATCATGTCCTCCGATAGCATTGACATCAACAATATCTTCACCAAAATTTGGACAATTTTCAGATTGGTGTCCAGTGGCATCGCAAAGGCCACACTGGCGAACCTTCTTCGGTATAGTCAAGCCCGACAGAAGTTCTTTGAGTTCATTCATGCTCTTCTCCATTGTTTTCTCCAAATTAGACATCTCCCCTTTCTCTTCAGCTTTCCTTGGTCTCTCAAGATTCCTTTCATGCCCTTCATCACGTGATTCTTCTGCCATGGTGCCCAATAACTGGAAAATCTCCATCGGGGTTTTGCTCATCAATGATCCATTACAAGCTGCTAGAACCAGACTGCGATCGTTCCTCCGCATGCCCTTTACAAAGCCCTCCACCTGATCTTTTGGAGAGATTTGGTGATGGGGGCAATTGCTTAACATTCTCTTGAATCTCGTCCAGTATTCGTAGAAGGATTCTAGCCCATCTTGCCTGATGCTTCGGATATCCCACCGCATTCGCTCCACTCGTGCTGCTGGGAAGAATTCTTCTAAGAAAGCTTGTTGCAGTTGTGCCCATGTAGTAACACTACCCGCGGGTAGATCATACAGCCATCTTCTTGCGTTGTCCACCAAGGTAAAAGGGAAGAGTATCAACTTGACATACTCTTGCTGCTCATCGTTTGATTGGTGCATGATTGTCATCTCAAAATCTTGGAGATGAGTATGAGGGTCATCTCCTTGGTATCCATTGAACTTCGGTAAGATCTGAAGCAATGAGGGCTTCATTTCATACCGACGAGGTGCGAACGGATTTGCGGGTAAGGTGATTCCGTTCGGCCTCAAGTTGAGGTTAGTTGGGTACGCCAACTGTCTGAGGGTCTGCTCCGGCACGGCTTCTGCATGTGGTGCATCTTCTGCCATAGCTTCGCGTCTCGCTATCCGTGCTCCTGCGCGTAATCGTCTTTCGGTGCGATCAATATCAGGGTCAAACACCAACGCTCTTACAGCTCTACGAGTTCCACGCATACACCAGTAGCGGAAAATGGAATGAGGAGAGAACAAAATTGCTGCGCGTCACTCCCCGGCAACGGCGCCAATTTTGGCACACACCCGTCGTGCGGTGTGGACAAAATACCTGTGTAAGCCCAGTACGGACAATACACGCTCCTACTTCTCACGGCAAGGACTTAGTCTTAGCGGTAAGCGTAGGGTCGAATCCCACAGGGAGTGAGGAACCACTTTGTTCTCCAACGACAAACTGAGGTGTCACAATTCTCAATCTGTATACTCTGCACAAGAAATAACAAAATCAATGATAACAAAGGGGTGAGGTTATTCGGTTAGGTCATAACTGTTGTTAACATTCGTTTCGGTCATAGGCACACTGATGATCCGTCTATGATCCATGCAATTCCGAGGCGTGGCCCAAAGACATCGGGGCGTTTCACGGGATTACACTTCACATATAGGATGGTTGATCTCATTGTGGTCACTTGGTCCGAAGGTCACACGATCCCCGGTCACAAGGCAGTGCTTCACTCCTCCTTAGATAGTAGTCATACCCGTTACTCACCAAGTATGACCCTCACCAACCTTCTCTCCCGAGGTCCCCAACTCCGCACTAGGGTGACACATGCCTCCTGGACTCAACTATTTCCGGCCTTGTCGACCGACCAGTCATAGACATGCTACGGCGCCGAGATTGCTTTCCTCGTTTGATAACCATGGCTTTATGCCTCGTCACAGTTGATGGATATTCTCTAGAGAAGCCCAAGACTGAGGGAGGACAGTGTATCCCATCAATCCTTTCCCCACCTTCCGGATCTACAACGTCTTTTGTTGACGTTGCTCAGCTACTCGGTCTTTGGTATACCGGTTGTTGTTCCTTGGTACACCCTGGCCTTTGCTTGACACGGACAGCGTTTTACCGAACGAGGGTCTCCCGCTAGGCCTCTACTGCCCATGATATCGAACAGATCCTTCCGGAACCACGAGACTCAACCGAAAGAACAAATGCCTCACGAATGTTTACATGTTAACAACAATTATTTCCTCCCCTCAAACCTCACCTAAAGGACTACTCACGCATAATAAAATTCATAGATGCGAAAAGAAGTAAACACATGATTGAACGAAATGAAATACTGAAATAGATAAAGTAATACCTAGGCTTCAAACCTTCGAACTTGTTCAAAAGTAACAACACGACGGAATTAAAGTACGGAAATGTAAAGTGTTTTTGATGCCACACGCGGCGAATAAAAGCAATAACTGATGAAAAGTAAAATGTTCGGGGTGCCAAGAACTTCTTCACGTTGCACAACATTAGCCTTTTATACTGCCGAATGGTAGAGGCCTAACCCTAGCTGCGCCGGTTCCAAATCTTCGCCGGGATCTTCTTTCCTTAATTAGCTCGATCTTTGATTGATCCTGATTGAAGATGGCGTCCAGCTGCAAGCTTAGTCAACCTTTCCCATCCCTTCGGTCCTTCTAGTCTCTTCTTCAACCTTCCGCTTGTTCCATGAGATCTCCGAGATTGACCTTCCTTTTATGGCTCTGGCTGCCTGCTTCTTCCGGTAACGATCAGATCGACTGCTCTTATCGGTGTGGCTCATACCAGGTGGTTGCTCCAGGTTCCCATGCCCCAAGTTGAATTGGAGAGGTACTTGTTGGCCGAAGCTTTATGCTGGTAAACATGATGTAGCAATCTGGGCTTGGTAAGGCCCATACTGACCGCATTTCTTCCGTTTCCGCTCCACTGATCTTCCTTCCTCCACAATGTTGTTTTCCCCCTGGACAGACCTGAACTGACACAAATAAAGAGAAAAACAGGGCCAAATGGCCCAAAAGTCGAAGACGCATCAGCCTCCCTCTCTAGTACCGTGACCGGCCGACCCGAAGACGGCTCACAGTCACCTCTGTGCACAAAATCCCGCTTGTGGCAGGACCGAATTCGTCTCATCAGTAGAGGGTAACACACAAGCTCAACATCAAAAATTGGCAAGTCAAACAGTTCTCAAACATCATTTATCTCAAAACATTTGATAAGCTCATAACATCATTACATCATTTTAGAAAGCTCATATGATAAACATATACTCAAAATATTGCCCACCTGAAGACCTTACTCAAAAACTCCCGTCAAAGTGGAGTTACTTACTTCCTTGCTCTGCTCGTGTCTTCAGGGATCATCGTCATCATCGAAGGTTCATGTC
Organism: Salvia miltiorrhiza; assembly: GCF_028751815.1. Lineage (NCBI taxonomy): Eukaryota > Viridiplantae > Streptophyta > Magnoliopsida > Lamiales > Lamiaceae > Salvia > Salvia miltiorrhiza. The sequence continues at coordinate 54,774,732 of NC_080389.1, forward strand.
ATAAAATGAATCCCGATTAGAAACTCAACGACAAAAACTCATGCCTCAACTCATGCTCTATATTATATTCTATCTCCTTAACCAACTCTACATAAACTCTTCACTCATTTCAAATCCTTAAGTCCAAGGATAGGTTTCAAGAAAATCATGGTTCTAAGTCTCGATTCATCTCTCATATAAGACTCGTCTAATCTCATTCAAACACTTAGGCAACACCATCACATAAGGCACATAAGAGAATACAATCAAACATCAACAAAACATGCTCTGTTTTCACACTGACTCAACTTCAAAATTTTACACGTTCTGACTCCGACATCCCCTGGACTCCAGACTCATACCAAAAGAACGTTATTTGAGTCTAGTTTCATTTAAAAAAAAGTAGAGTCAGAAAATCCAAGTGGTTTGGGAGATATGGCGTTTTTACCACGGTCTACCATATTCGGCAGTTTTGAGCAACCGGAAACATTGATTTTTGAAAAATAGTAAACGTTGTCAAACTGAGCTCAAATTTGGTGGATATCTAGCCCATACAGTAAGGTTGATACCATAAAAATTTGGAAAGCTAGATCACACAGGAAGCTACTGAAATGAATGACTTTGTCCCCTGTTCTCTCAAATTCCCGGTAGAAATGTGCAGATTTGGTTTTTCATTTTATAAAAATAGTAAATCAAGTCCAAATGACTTGAAATTTTATCGGTATGCTCAAGACTCATGTAGGGAGATGCTGTAAAATTTTCAAAGCCATTAGACATCGACAACCCGTCGATCACAGTAGGTCAGTAGCCTACGAAAAATCACCAAAACTCATCTCAAACTCTTAAATGCTCAATTCAACATTTCTTCAAAGAAAACCAATCAAAGTTCATTTTAAACACATATAACACTCAAAAACATTCAAAAACATTAAAATACTCATCATACTCAATCTCAAATCTCTTCTTACATCATAAACTCAAATCTCAAGGAAAACGTTTCTACAAACGCATCAATTTAATCCTCTTCTCAATCTCATGCTCAAAATTACTCAAATATGATCATTTACATCATATAACTCCTTATTCACATATTCATTCTCTTTTTATCATAAAAACTATATTTTAATAAAAATCCATGTATTAACATAAAACTGTTAGCAAAACATGGATAAAATTCTCATAAGGATCATAGAGCAAATTGACCTCATTTTATCAAGCATCAAACTCACATCATACAAAACTCAAAACTCATACAAACTAAACTAATCCAAAATTTTATGTAGCCTACAATAGACTTAATCAAACATGCAAAGACACTACTATCATGCTTAAAAACATATATTTTAAGCCAAAACACTTAATAGACATATAGACAAGAAAGTCCCAATTTTTATTAAACTAACTCTTTGAAATTTTTACAAACACATACAAATCTCTAATCCATTCATAGATCTTTCATTTTTAGCCAATTAATCTCACATCAAAACCATCAATTCACAAATAAGGACATATATACACATATCCCTAATTCTAGTAAACTAACTCACATCAAAACTCCAATTGACATCATATACTCAAATTACTCCATCAATCATCATCATATACACCTCATAGACTCATTTACATCATCAATTTATCTATTAACTCTTTGACTCAAAAGTTACCATTTTTGGGTAAACTAACTCCCATCAAAGTTTCACATCTCATGACACATATTTCACAACATATATCAAACATCAATATACATCACATAACTCTCATTTTTCACCCCCAAACAAGAAAAGAAAAAGAAAAATTTTGAAAGGGGTGAAGACCCACTTTTTCGAAAATTTGGAAAAGAAAAGGGAGGGGTGATTTTCTTGCTCATCTTTCAAGAATACACTCACATAACATCTTTCAAACAAGATTTTAGGGAAGACATGGTTACTTACCCAAGTTCTTACCAAAGTTTACACTTTCTCACTCTAAATTTTGAGGCTCTTCTTCAAGGAATCTCTTGATCAAATGAGGATAGATAGTGTTTATGGAAAGTTTTAGAGTGATGTGAGGTGTTTGGTAGTATTATTGGGAGCTTCGAAGGTTTGCTCTAATGGTGGAAAATGGTGGAAGTGTGAGGTGAAGGAGATGAGTGATGATGGGCGAAAATTGTGTGAGGGAGAGAGAGATGTTGGCCGAAAATTTTAGTGAGGGAGAGAGAGATTTGGCTTTTACAAGATTGAATTTGATCTTGTGATCTTTAAAGGGGATTTGCAAATCTTAGAGAATATTTGCTAATTAATGGATGATCTCTCTCTCACTCTAATCTCTCTCTAATCTCTACACTCTCCATCTCATACTCTCAATTCTCTACTCTCTCAATTCCATACTTAGTCATTTAAGGCATATAACATATGGTATGGGAAATTAAAATAAAGTGTGAGAAAGGTGATCAAATAAAATCACAAAGATTATGGAAGAGTCACTCATTAATAAAATACCACATCATAAATATTCATGTGACCAAAATAATAATTATAGCACTCATATTAGTGCACTCACATATATATAATATTCCTCTTCGTAGGAAGAAAAATAATTTAAAAATATTATGCTCGGAAAAATTTTCATAAACCGGCATCATTCGATTTCTCGATAAAAATAAACCATACTTGCTTTGGAAACTTAAACAAAATTCCAAATGCTAAGGTCTCGAATAAAAATCATAATAACTTGGTCATAGTGACACACATCACGAAAATCACATAATCATTCAGTCATGTAAATTCACATAACATCACATCAAAATAGTCGGCAGGCTCAAATAAGCTAGACGTCTTTCTGACCGACTCTATATATCAAGGTTTCTCACTCTTTCTTCCTCGACTCTATTTCCAACTCAGTATTCCTATTTTTCTTAATAGGACAGTCAATCTCTAACAATTCAGTATCCGGTAACTCTATTCCCGGTAGTTGGAAATAAAATAAAATCTCAGCTCAATATCAATCAGCATCTCTATCTCAACTCATTTCTCAAATCTCATCACTCTAATTCCACCATCGGTTTATTCACTCGTATCTCTATTTAAAAGACAATCTGTCTTATCTGCTCATAAAAAAAAGTAGTCT
>NC_080389.1:54777915-54807915 GCF_028751815.1 Salvia miltiorrhiza
TAATGGTAGCGTTGCCAATTGATAGAGATGTGGCATTAATGGTGGACCAGCATGTGCTCCCGGCGAATCCTTTCTCATCTCCTACCCACCGGACGTCGGGGCCGGCGTCGGAGAATATATTTATGCTGCTCTGCAGCTCCCTCACCATCGAAAACCAATCCTTGAAGTAATACCTCATGTTTTTTGCATTCGAACCTTTTGCTCCATCGAACCATATCTCTCTCACATCGCCATATCTGTAACAACATGCAATTTCATCTCTATTCCACATTCACAAAATCCATGATATGAGGCTCTATAAACGCATGTGTTTGAGATGTTAATTAATTCAATAAATATATTTGTCACTATCTCATTATCTGAAAAAATATTTTTATAACGAGCTAATGCATGTTCGTCTGTCGATTCTGTATCATACAACGCAAAATCCGAAAGATTTTCTGTCACTACCATAATTTTTCTTCAGGAAAGTTCAGCAACTCATAACACATAATTGATAATACTACAAACATACTCAAGTCAAGAAAATGATGCTAATTAATTAGGATTAGTTTAAATAGCTAGACCAAAGTAGCATAGGAACTTGTTTTTTAATTGATTAGAAATTTTTGAATTAAGGCTCTTGATATAATTTGTACAATTGATACAAGATATTCTTAACGTGATAGAATTGGAGAATATACTGAATTATTCAATAAAAGTATATTAACTAGAATTGATGAATTTGTAATGAGCAGAAATGACGACCTGTTGAGAAGTTCTTGCAACTGAGCCAAATAATACTCATTGTAGAGCTTATCATGTCCATATCTAGGATCATGGCGATCCCATGGCGAAAGGTAAAGGCCCGAATCGATTCCGCGGGCCTTGGCCGCATCCACGAACTCTCTCACCACATCTCCCCTCCCATTCTTCCAAGGGCTTCCCATCACAGAGTGATCAGTGTATTTTGAGGGCCACAAGCAGAATCCGTCGTGATGCTTGGCCGTCAGAATCATCAACGAGACGCCGGCTTCAGCCGCAGTGTCGGCCCATTGGTTGGCGTTGAGGCCCGTTGGATTGAATAGAGACGGGCTTTCCAGCCCGGTGCCCCATTCTCTATCGGTGAAGGTGTTGACACCAAAATGGAGGAACATTATCATCTCTCGTTGCTGCCATTTCAATTGGGAATATGATGGCAATGGAGGAATTGGCAGAGGTGGGGTTGCTACATCACTCCATGAGAAGCCTAATTGGAATACCAAAAGCAATGTTGAGAAGCGCAAGAAATTATGAGTTTCAGCCATTACTATCTCTACCTAGCTAGCTTGATGGGATACTAATTTAATTACGATGAAAACAAGGAATTTGGGTGAGTGGGTGGGTGGGGTTATGAAAATGGGGACCAAAAGGAATGGAAAGATTGTGATTGCATTGGGGATGTTGTTTTATTACATATAATTACCTTAAATGAAAATGTTATATATATAGGTATGTTGCTGTCACTCAAGGTCACGGGGAGGCCTTATTATCTCTGTCAAAATCCTTGGTAACAAAATAAGTTTCATCTCACATTTTAAGATTAATAATAGTGCGAATCACACGTGGTTAATAATGTTAATTATTTGGATTTATTTACAGTGGGGGTGCGTATTTAATTATGTAATTTATCAAAAAAAAAAAATATACATAATGGCATACGTATAAGACATAATAGAGTTGGCACTGAAAAAAATATGTTGTTGTACGTATACGGGTAGAGGGGCGGACGCTGACGAGTGCAAGTACCCCCAAATTTTTTTATTTATTTTTAGTATATATACATAGTATAATATATTTAGAATTAATAATATACAAAGGGTTGGAGTGTTCCCTAAGTAACTTACACGGCTACACACCAAACACCAAATTACCAATTTTTAACTCTCTTTCTCTAATCTTCATACCCCCCAAATTAACCCAAGACATTAATTATGAAAGATACTCCATGTGCTTACTATGTTCATTGTTTTGCTCATCAACTGCAATTAAAATTGGTTGACGTTGCTAGAAAAAATAATGATTGTAGTTGATTTTTTGAAACACTTGCAAACTTGATGAATGTGATTGGAGTTTCTTGTAAGCGAAGAGATATGATTCGAGTAATTCAAGCTCAAAAAATTGCTCATGCTTTGGAAATTGGTGAACTTGAGAGTGGATCGGGTTTGAATCAAGAGGTAGGTTTGAAAAGACCTGGTGATACTCGTTGGGGGTCTCAGTCCGACACTTTATTTGCTAATCAAGTTGGTGTAGATTCTCTCAGTTGCTACTGCAGGTGTGGAAAGAGTATTTTCGGGAATGACCTATTTCAAAAATAGGTTGCGAAATTGTATGCATGGGTGATCAATTGTTAAATGATTGTTTGGTTATTTTCATTGAGAAAAATATGTTTCTATAAATTCTCGATGATAATGTAATTGACCGATTCCAGAAAATGAAGACTCATCGGGTCAGGCTCAACGCTCAATTGAAACGATGTTTTTACATTTTAAATATCATGTTTATGTTCAAAATAATTTTAACTTTTCTATCGATCGTCCCTCCGATTTTATAATTCCGAATCCGCGCCACTGTCGGTAGCTAGTAAATATATGACGACCACTCTCGAAAAAAAATATTTACTACACAAATTTCAGTAATGCGTGACAAACATGGTTTTCGTACCTCAATTCCACATGATATGTTGTCATTTTCCTTCATGTTTTGTTTGCCAATGCGTGTTTGTACCATAATGTTGAGTTTTATGAAGATTTGATGTCTTGGTGTAGTTTTGGAGTAATTTCAGGAAAAATCAAGGATTAATTGGAGGATTTTGAAGATATGAGATTGAAGTACGTCTCGAGAGGAATCCGTGAGCGCAAACGGCGACCAAATCCGAGTCCGGACGAGGGAGAACGGAGCAAAACGAGCGGACTGTGCAAAACGCCCAGTACCCCGCGGTCACCACCCGCGGCCGCGGGGTGGGACCGCGGGTCAGCTGTTCTCGACTCCAGGAGTCACCCGCGGTCACCACCCGCGGCCGCGGGGCGGGACCGCGGGTCCCCTGAGCATCCCCCACGTTTGAAGGCCGCGGACGCGGGCCGTGACCGCGGGAAAAGGGCGGGGCTTCCCCCAAGTGGGCCCCAGACGCGTTTTTAGCCCCAAAACTCCATTTTTCCCCTCTTTTCTCATATCATTCACCACACACACCCACTTCATCTTCCCCAACTCTCCAATCCCAAACCCTAGCCTCCATTCTCTACCATTTTTTCTCTCTTCCACACACAAAAACAACACCAAAATCAAATAAAGAAGGGGAAGACTTGGAAAGGAGCTCATCAAGACTACATGATTGAAGATCAAGATTATAGGATTTGTCTATGAATCTCTATCTCTCTATATCTTTATTTATGTTTTCTTATGACTTGAGATTTGCTTTTATTATGAATATGCTTGGCTAAAATCTATTATCTTAGGGATTAGATTAGATGGATTTGTAATGGATTGATTTCTTTGTTCAATATATATCTTGATTGTGCTTATTGTTATCTTTTCAAGTCCTAGATTTATCTCTTGTATGATTGGTTGGCCACCTTTTGTGCATTTCTAATTTGTGATTTGAATCGGGAGAGGATAATTACAATAGATTAGGAGTTTGATACATATCATCTCAATAAACCGGGAGGTTGAGAGGTGGGTGAGGGCTTGTTGATCTTTTGTGCTCTTGGGAGTTATAGGTTAGAAATTGACCGGGGACGGCAATTATGACCCGTAATCTACTGTTTTAGTCGTTCGGGAGGGGGCTAAAACTAGTGGGGAGATCGCCCTAGATAAGTAGGCCATATCAAGATTTATATTGATTTAGATTGAAGTTCATTACGATCCATCGAAATCTAGTCCCTAGGATAACTTTCCTTCAAGTCATTCCCCAATTTATTAACTAAGTTTATCTTGTTGTTATTTTATTTACTTGCTTTATTTAGCTTTGTTTTAGTTCTCAACACCTCTTCATCTTTGGTTGTCTAAATAGATTGAAAACAACTCATTAATAATATTTAGAAGTTTAAATTCACCAATCCTTGTGGAATACGACCTTGCTTCCCTATATTGCAACTACACCGTATACTTGCGGCGTGGTGAAAATAATAGCGAACAAGTTTTTGGCGCCGTTGCCGGGGATTGGTTGAGTTTTTACTTTTGATATTGTGAAAAGTTGTTTTTATCTAATTTAGATATTGTTTTTATGTTTGTTTATTTATATGTTTATTTATTTTTGTTAGAGAAAATTGCTCCACAACCGTAAAAGCGGCACCAAAAATGGATGATGGAAGGAATGAGTTGGTTGAGCAACTCCAACTACAATTGGCGTTGATGCAACTTAAGTTGCGAGTTTTGGAAGCCAAAAGAAATTGTAGGCAACCAATGATCCAAAAAGCCTTCCAACCAACACCTTCCTATGGTGAGTATTATGACATGGGGTGCAATGCCATGGAGTGGCAATCACCATTGGAGTATGAGGACCATTTCAATAGTTGGAATTATGAAAATTCTTATTTCACTCAAGAAGGCTTCCAAGGGAGAAATTGGTACTATCAAGAGGAGAAACCAAATTCTAAAGACGATCTCCTACATTGCTTCTTAGCCACACAAGCTTGGATAGAAAAAAGTATAGCAAACTCGGATGTTATGCTAGAGGAGCAAAGAAGGTCTTTGGCTACCACTATGGAAAATCAAAAGCGAATTGATGATTTGTGCATGGCCATTAGCCTACAAAATGGAACCTTGTATGAGGAACCAATGCCAATGCTAAGTGAAGAGCCTCAAGAAGTTGAAGAAAAGTATGAAGAAGATGAGGATCAATTCTCCAAACCCCTTGAAGTCGAGAGCCCAACTTTTCCAACACAACCTCTACAATTCCAAAAGGATGAAGATTTCACAAGTTTTAAAGAATGCAAAGTCAAAAATTTTGTCGATCCTTACCTCAACACGGGCGATTCTATGAAGGCTTGCTTCTTTCACTTTTATTTATCTTCATCTTTTGATTTTCACTTTGATTTGTCTAATAAGGAATTGTTTGAGTGTGGTGGTACTCTAGATGGTGAACGAGATTATCATGACGCCCGGGATGTCTCAAGAATTGCAAAGCCACCATATTTTTGGGTCGCGGTGGATGGAGCATGCAAATTTGATGAGAAATGGCCACCGCCTAAGCCTCCACCTCGTTTGTGAGTACGAGACAAGTAACCATTTTCTCCTTCATCCAAACTTATTTCTCCTTTGTGTGAAATAAGTTTGGGGGGAGGGTGAAGATGGGTTACTTATCTCATTTATCCGTTGTTTATTTATTTAGTTAGTTTAGTTATGTTACAATAATTAGTTTTGTCTATGTTTTTTTAGCTTTTCCTTGTCTTTTGTTTTTGAGCTTGATTGTTGAAACACATGAGTTGGATGAAATGTGTGTTGGGCTTATGATATGAATGTTGCTTTTGAAAAGAAATTGTTGAGTATCACATGTTGATTTTGCATGTAGAGTTTGAACTTGTGACAATGAGCTAAATGTTGTACCTCCAAGAACTTGAAAAAGAAATGAGCTTGTGAGAATTGAGCCTTTGATTGTCATACATTTACAATCTCATTTTGTTCTTGAGTGTAAATCATTTGAGCATGTGTGTTGATCTCTAGAACTTGCCATGAGTCCTCTCTTGAAAATAAAAGTAGATGTGTTGTTAATATTGAAGTGATTTAAGGCCATCCTTGTTAGCCACTTGACTTAAATTGTGTCCAAATTCTCATGCGATCCTAGTTTACCCTCTTTGTGCCTTATAGCCTTTCTTTGAATTAACCAATGATGGGTAGAACTTAGATTGTTAGTGGTTACTTTGATGAAAATGTTTGGGAAATGATTGAAATTGCTTATCAAGCTTTGATTGAGTGAAAATCACTAGTTCCCTATGAGCTTAAAAAGAAAAAGAAAAAAAAAAGAAAAAGAAATGAAAATGAATGTGAATAAAAGAGTATAAAGGGGAGTGATTTGCCTTTTGAATCATGATCTTGATAAGTATTCATAGGGTGAAAAAGAAGAAATGTGGGGATATTGGTTATTGATTGATTTGAAAAGAACAATGGTGAGTATGACTTATTCAATTTGGGAATTATATATGAGTCACTTTGCCTATAAACACCTCACCTCACCAAAGAGCCCTCATTGCAACCTAAAGAAAAGCCTTTGTTGATCATTATTTATAACACATTGAAGTATAGAGAGTTAGGATAAATGGCAAGCTTATGGTAGATTGCATACATTGTTTCAATTTGAGTGCAAACACGCCCAATCTAAACACTTGAGAGTTGAGTGCATCATTGAAACATCCACATTTGTGAGAATTCAAGCTTGGAGGCCATAATATTGAACTCTTCATCACTTGTGATTTCTTGGAATGCATTTCTACTTGTGATAGACTTTTGAAAGATTTTTGAAATTGTTGAAGCCCTTGAAATGACACCAATTCATTCTCACATGTTTGTTATCTTTTATTTCTCTTCTCTTTGTTGTTTGGGGACAAACAACGCTTTAAGTTTGGGGGCTTGACAAACATGGTTTTCGTACCTCAATTCCACATGATATGTTGTCATTTTCCTTCATGTTTTGTTTGCCAATGCGTGTTTGTACCATAATGTTGAGTTTTATGAAGATTTGATGTCTTGGTGTAGTTTTGGAGTAATTTCAGGAAAAATCAAGGATTAATTGGAGGATTTTGAAGATATGAGATTGAAGTACGTCTCGAGAGGAATCCGTGAGCGCAAACGGCGACCAAATCCGAGTCCGGACGAGGGAGAACGGAGCAAAACGAGCGGACTGTGCAAAACGCCCAGTACCCCGCGGTCACCACCCGCGGCCGCGGGGTGGGACCGCGGGTCAGCTGTTCTCGACTCCAGGAGTCACCCGCGGTCACCACCCGCGGCCGCGGGGCGGGACCGCGGGTCCCCTGAGCATCCCCCACGTTTGAAGGCCGCGGACGCGGGCCGTGACCGCGGGAAAAGGGCGGGGCTTCCCCCAAGTGGGCCCCAGACGCGTTTTTAGCCCCAAAACTCCATTTTTCCCCTCTTTTCTCATATCATTCACCACACACACCCACTCCATCTTCCCCAACTCTCCAATCCCAAACCCTAGCCTCCATTCTCTACCATTTTTTCTCTCTTCCACACACAAAAACAACACCAAAATCAAATAAAGAAGGGGAAGACTTGGAAAGGAGCTCATCAAGACTACATGATTGAAGATCAAGATTATAGGATTTGTCTATGAATCTCTATCTCTCTATATCTTTATTTATGTTTTCTTATGACTTGAGATTTGCTTTTATTATGAATATGCTTGGCTAAAATCTCTTATCTTAGGGATTAGATTAGATGGATTTGTAATGGATTGATTTCTTTGTTCAATATATATCTTGATTGTGCTTATTGTTATCTTTTCAAGTCCTAGATTTATCTCTTGTATGATTGGTTGGCCACCTTTTGTGCATTTCTAATTTGTGATTTGAATCGGGAGAGGATAATTACAATAGATTAGGAGTTTGATACATATCATCTCAATAAACCGGGAGGTTGAGAGGTGGGTGAGGGCTTGTTGATCTTTTGTGCTCTTGGGAGTTATAGGTTAGAAATTGACCGGGGACGGCAATTATGACCCGTAATCTACTGTTTTAGTCGTCCGGGAGGGGGCTAAAACTAGTGGGGAGATCGCCCTAGATAAGTAGGCCATATCAAGATTTATATTGATTTAGATTGAAGTTCATTACGATCCATCGAAATCTAGTCCCTAGGATAACTTTCCTTCAAGTCATTCCCCAATTTATTAACTAAGTTTATCTTGTTGTTATTTTATTTACTTGCTTTATTTAGCTTTGTTTTAGTTCTCAACACCTCTTCATCTTTGGTTGTCTAAATAGATTGAAAACAACTCATTAATAATATTTAGAAGTTTAAATTCACCAATCCTTGTGGAATACGACCTTGCTTCCCTATATTGCAACTACACCGTATACTTGCGGCGTGGTGAAAATAATAGCGAACAATGCGCTCACGTAACTTTTTTTCTAGTTGTGTCATGTAAAAGGCACAAACAGCTAGAATATAAAATTTATCAGTTGAGATTGCTAATGAGTAAATAAATAAGTAATGAGAAATAAATAAATAAAGTTTATCGGTTCAGCTTGCTATTGCTAACCTAACTCATGTATACAAGTTTTTTAGTTCATTATTTTGACAAACATGAATTTTCTACCTTTTAAGGTGCATTTGATGTTATATATATGAAAGACAATCATGTTTAAAATAAACTTGATGTTGGGTATCTTCGCCTTGCCGGGATTACTCCTCTTGGTTCCCGAACCTCCGGTCCGTCTCACTTCGTGCTCAAGCACCAAATTCACTCTGAACTTCTTTAGGACTTCACTCTTCCTTTCCAGATCTTCTACCTTCAGCTCCAATTATTCTTCCGATTATCTGTACTTCAGATCTGCACAAATAAAAAGTAAAAGGAGCAAAAGGGACAAAGGAAAGAAAAAAGAGATAAGAAATCAGAGAAGGGAAAAGGTGTCCTCGGGACACTTGGCTCAGATTTTCCCTTTTTGCAGCAACACACTCCGGCAGCTTTTGGAACCAGGGCTCAAGGTGGACTGGAATGCAGATCAGAGCCCAACACAGCCGAACCACGCCGCCTCAATTCAGGAATCCGATGGACAGGACTCCGGCGACACCGAGAGCTCAGCAATGCCACCAAACAGGAAACCCTCTCAGGTAACCGGCGGCACAGCTCTCAACTGGGAAGAAGTTCTCAGATTCAAGCCACTGCACCACAGATCGACTGAATCAGGAGAAGGAATAGCAGAGCCTTCAATATTGTGAACTTTTCCTCTTCGAACTTCTACCCACAATTGAGGACTTTATAACCGAGATAGGGCTGATCAGGGAAGTAAAGTGAGGCATCGGGAAGGAGGGGGAGAATTGAAGGCGGAAGGAGAACCGAGGAGTCGGGCGGCGGAGGGGAAATGGAAAGGCGCAGGTGAGTGAGAGAGAGAGATAACAGAGCGGCGCAAGGGAAGTGAGGGATTAAGGGTTTGGCTGAAAAAGAGGGTGGGATTATTTAGGGAGATGGGCTTGGGTTTGGGCTTAAGGAGGTTTTGGGCCTTGGGCTGGGATAAAGAGTATTGGGCCAACAATCCACATATCCACCTTTGGCACAATAGTCTTCAAGTCACCAGGGAGTGTGTTGCCTTTGATACGAGCTTATCATCACAGCCATTTTTACTATCATCCTATCACAGAGACAAGATAATAGAGGGTGAGAAAAATATTATACATATTTAACTCAATCTCTACACCACAGAGACCAACCCAAGGGAAATCACCATTTCTCAAACCCAAAGGGTTATCATTGAAGACACTACAGACCTCACACAAAACACAACAGCACACACAGAGCAGACAACAAAGAAAAACAAAGCATAACAAGGCAGTCACACACACACAGGACAAGGAGACATAAACGGAAAAACTCACACTGGACAGCAGTAGGTACACAGACCAGAACACAGCATGCAGCTCAAGGACAACAAACATCATGCAGAAAAAGAAGTAACACAGACAAAGAAGGGACAAGCAGCCACAGAGGCTGAACTTGTTACACAAAGACACAAAAGAAAAGTTAACCAGGACCAATATTCAAAGTTTCCAAGCAAGATTCCAGCTTTGCAACTGGAAGGCACTTGGTGCCCATATCTGCTGGATTGAATTCAGAGGGAATCTTATCAAGCAAAACATCTCCTTTTTCAACTACATCCCTAATGAAGTGATATTTAACAGCAATATGCTTAGTTCTATCATGGAACACAGGGTTTTTGCATAGTTGAATGGCAGATTGACTATCAGAGAAAACAATGGGTTTATCATCAATGTATCTAATTTCAGACAGCAATCCATCAAGCCAAAGAGCTTCTTTCACAGCCTCAGTTGCAGCAATATACTCAGATTCAGTAGTAGACAAGGCAACAACGTTTTGCAATTGAGATTTCCAACTAATGCAGGCATTACACAGAGTGAATACATAAGAAGTAGATGACTTCCTACTATCTATATCATTTGCATAGTTAGAATCAACATATCCAACACATTTAATGCCATCTTGAGCCTTAGCAAAATTCAGACCATAATGCATAGTAGACTTCAAGTATCTGAGCAACCATTTCAAAGCTTCCCAATGAGAAGCACCAGGATTTGCCATATATCTACTTAAACAAGAAACAGCATAAGCAATATCAGGCCTAGTACTAATCATCAAGTACATGACAGAACCTATAGCATTAGCATATGGAATGTTTCTCATTTCTTCAAGTTCAAGATCAGTTTTAGGGCATTGTTTTTTACTTAATTCAAAATGAGAACCAAGAGGCTGAAGGAATATTAAATTGAATTAATACTCAATTGCCCGATGATCGTTTCTTGGATTATTATTAATTCATCATACAACGATTAATTCCTAACATGCTCCTATGAATTTAACAGCTGCACACAGGTGTTAGGAAATACTTACTTGAGAATCGGATGCACAAGTTGTTGATGATCGCGTCGAATGATTCAGACTCCAGCTCTGATCTTCTCGACTGTATCCCGCTCAATTCCCAACGTTGGATGGACAACGAGCTATGGAAATTCCCAAGACAGAAATCACCACTTACGTTCCTGCGCCTCTCTCTGCTCTCAAAACCCTAATTTTTATCAGTGTATTTTCCTGAGAGCTGACAGCTGTATTTAATAGATAATTAAATACGTATGGGGCGCTCCTTTTCTTGTGAGGGACGATTTTTATGTCTTCTAGGGCTAGGAGACATTGGGCCAGCCCAGGGACCAGATACAAGGAATAAAGATGGGCCTCAAATAAATTAATTTATCCATGGTCAGCCCAGGCCATAATTAATTTATAAATATCAGTTCATTCCACTAGAGAACCGATACTGACTTACCCCTTTATTGCCGGTGATGAGTCGGGGCTTGTATTTAGACTTATTAAATCTCCGTATTTAAAATATCCGACATCCATTAATTAATTAGAGCTCTGACAGCTTAAATTAATTAATCTCTTAATAATTCCTTAAGCAGTACCACTCAAACTTTATTATTGCGCCTGAACTTAATCAACCTGCAGGGTTTAGCGCAATAAACCTTATTGAGCTCCTTAAGGGGATGTCATTATCCTATACCGGATACGGGTACTAATACAGATAATCAAATATCATATATTAACCGCTATCACCCAAGATACAGAGTACTCGAGTTAGTATATAACCTTCACCCATAGTAAGTCAAAGTGATATACGAGTCAACATATATATCTGAATACTTATTAGTATTAAGATTTATAAGTCACCGAGATCTTGATTCTTCACTTAAGTCAGATAGAAGAATACATCTCAAACTGTGGTCCTATCAATACGTAATAACGTACCAGTATAAACAAGTAGCCAAGACAAACTACTTCCATCTATACTGCAGCCTAAACCAATAACTTGTCCTAGAGTTATTTCGGCTGTGATCATATTATATCTCTTAAGGTTATTCCAATTATATGGTCTTCTGTGATCTACAACACACCATATAATCTACTTATACAGAGATAAAGAACATACATATGCAATCATGAACACAATCAGATAGGAGATAAGAATAGTGAATAACAGGAATCATTGTATACAAGCATAAAGTTCTTGCTTTCAGTATACAAATCCAACAGAGGCACAGTTACAGATCTGCAATTTTCCATATTGAATTTCAAAAGAACTTGTTTCACATAATCACTTTGATGCAACAGCAAGGTGGATTTCTCCCTATCTCTTTCTATGCTCATGCCCAAAATCTTCTTGGCATCACCAAGATTTTTCATGTCAAAATTTTCACACAACTTTTTCTGCACATTTTCAATGGTTTGCAGACAAGGGCCAAGTAAAAGCATGTCATCCACATATAATAACAGAAACACAGGAGGTTCAGAATTTGAGTAATACAAGCAATGATCATATTGACTTCTAGAAAAGTTCAAGTTCTGCATGCATTGGTCAAATTTGAGATTCCATTGTCTAGGAGACTGTTTAAGACCATATAGAGACTTTTTCAGCAAACACACATGATCAGGAAACTCCTCACTCACAAATCCCTCAGGTTGTTTCATATAAATGTCATTCTCAAGGTCACCATGAAGAAAAGCAAGTAGTAACATCCATTTACTTCAATTCCCAATCAAAGTGAGCACACAAGGCAAGCATAATGCGC
Source organism: Salvia miltiorrhiza (assembly GCF_028751815.1). Taxonomy (NCBI): domain Eukaryota; kingdom Viridiplantae; phylum Streptophyta; class Magnoliopsida; order Lamiales; family Lamiaceae; genus Salvia; species Salvia miltiorrhiza. The sequence continues at coordinate 54,790,240 of NC_080389.1, forward strand.
ACAGTGGTGAACTTAACAACAGGAGCAAATATTTCATTATAGTCAATGCCTTCTTTTTGAGTAAATCCTTTAGCTACAAGTCTAGCCTTGTATCTAATGTTATCAGTTTCATGCTTGACCTTAAACAACCATTTGCATTCAACAACAGAACAATCATCAGGTTTCTTGACTAAAATCCAAGTTTCATTATCATGCAGAGATTTCATTTCAGAATTCATAGCAGTCAACCACTTGTCAGACTCAGCAGAATTAACCGCATCAGAATAATTGCAGGGTTCAGAGTAATCCACATTGTTGAACACATTGAAAGCATACAAAGACAAGTTATAATCATCAAACCTAGCAGGAGGTCTGATAATCCTCCTTTCTCTATCCCTAGCAAGTTGATAGTCATTTAAAGGGTTATTATCAGGAGGTGCAGGGTTGGTGGGATCAGTGTTGAGTTCAGGGTTGGGAGTGGGGTCAGTTTCAGCATGCTCAGTATGAGGATCATTGGGCAGAGGATCCACCTCAGGAGGATCCATGGGTGGGATGAACATAAACTCATATCTGTTGTAGTCATAGCCATGCATTTTCTCCACCTCACTTGGAGTAGCAGAGTGTGAGGATTCAAGTAAACAAGGAAAGTTAAACTCATTGAAGGACACATCTCTGCTCACACAAGTTTTGAATCCAGGAACTGACCTATCCCACAACCTATAGCCTTTTACCCCTTCTGGATAACCAAGGAATATGCATTTCTTAGCCCTAGGTTCTAATTTCCCAACATTTTGGTGAACATAGGCAGCACACCCAAACACTCTCAAATGTTTCAAACAGACAGGTTTATCAAAAAACACAGATTCAGGGAGTTTGCCAAGTAAGGGAACAGAAGGAGATCTGTTGATTAAATACACAGCAGTCATGAGTGTCTCACCCCAAAAATGTTTAGACAAACCAGATGCAACAAGCATGCTCCTAACTCTCTCAAGGAGAGTTCTATTCATCCTTTCAACCACTCCATTTTGCTGTGGAGTGTAAGGGACATACTTATGCCTCATGATACCAAACTCAGTGCACCAATTATCCATAGCATGATTACATAATTCAAGACCATTATCAGTTCTAAGACATTTAATCCGTTTTCCAGTTTGATTTTGAATCTGCGCAGCCCACTTTGACAATTTTTCAAACACATCAGATTTGTTTTTCATTAAAAAGACCCAAGTTTTCCTTGAAAAATCATCAATGACAGATAGAAAATACATGTTTCCACCATGAGTGGGCACTTTAGCAGGACCCCAAACATCAGCATGCAGGTATTCAAGAATCTCAGTGCTAACATGCTTCCTAGGATAAGGAACAGAAACTGGAAAGGCAGACTTATGATGTTTTCCCATCACACATGGTTCACAAAAAGGAATTTCAGAGATCTTATCATTGCCAAACACACCAGACTTTTTCAGAATTTCCATGCCTTTTTTACTCATGTGTCCTAATCTAGCATGCCAGAGTGCAGATTTGTCCTCATGGACCACATTAGCAACAGGTAAAGGAACTGATTCAGCACTTACAGCATACAAGTCCCCCTTTCTTGGAGCAGTAAAGTAAAGCATAGAATCTTTTTCAAATTGGAATCTCAAGTAGTTCACAGAACCATTTAGCATTTTATCAGCAATTTTAGACACTGAAAGCAGGCTGAATTTCAAGTTTGGTACAAATCTAACATCATTCAAGGTAAGGAGACTCTCATTTTCAAATTTAAGACAGACATCACCTTTACCTAAGATATCACAACTCTGACCATCAGCCAAAGAAACATGCCCAGACTTGACCAACTGAAGGTTTTGAAACATATGCTCAAATGGGGTCACATGGAAAGTACAACCAGAGTCAATCAGCCACTCATTTGAACTTACAGATTTAGACACAGCATTTGAGTAATTAATAAATTGGAAATCATAATCATGGACCATATAGACACCATCTTCTTCAAAAACATTGTTTGCATGCTGTTTAGGCTCATTAGGAACAAAGTTCTTATTCTTTTTAGGCAACTTGCACCTATTTATGAAATGCCCAGGTTTCCCACAATTCCAACACACTTTCATAGGTTTCTGATCGGGATTTTGATTCTTATTTTGATTCTGATTATGATCAAACCTATTATCTTCCCTCTGTTCATTTTGAGCAGCATTTTTATGATGATCTGACTTCTGGCCCTTAGAAAAATGATGATGAGGGTTTCTTTGATTATCTTTATTCAGATACATAACCTCACCCTGAAGAGACTTGGTTTTTTGCAGTTTAAGTTCATTTTCTTTGGTCTTAAGACCATTGATAATCATTTCACAAGAGACCTTAGACCCACCATATTTTAAAGCTGATTTTACTTCAGAAAAAGGCTCAGGAATAGAACTTAACAAAATCTGAGGGGCATACTTCTCAATATTGTCATCACCAGCAATTTTCAAATCATGCAACAGTTTGTGAAAATCATCAAGGTTTGAATCAACATCCTTTGAAGGATCCATTTGAAAATTCATAAATTGGTTTTGTAAAGACCATGCAGACTCTTCAGATGAAGTGGAGTAAATTGAGTTCAGATCATCCCATAAATCCTTAGCACATAAGTGATGAGACACTTTCCTAACCACAGAACTGCTCAGATTTAACAAGATAGTGGCCCTAGCATTATCATTCATATCATGCAGTTTCTCATCAGTCACAGACTTGTCAATTTTAGACAACAGAGCTTTATTAACCTTTTCCTTGACTAAAATGCACTCTATTTTGGTTTTCCAATCTTGAAAATCATCCCGACCATTGAATGGCACCATATGCAAGTTGTTCATGGTGAATGCAGATGCAGCACTTAAGCAAACACAATTTTTCACAGAAAACCACAACAATCACAGAGTAACAGGTCAGTCAGACCACAGAGCAAATAACACCACAATAGAGGTTACAGAAACCTCAGGAAGGAAACCTCTGGAGTTCAGGAGCAGGGAAGAGCCCAGATCTCAGCACAGATTGATCTGTGGAGCAAGGTTTCACACTGGTCCCTCCAAGAAGTTCCAGGAGGACTATCTGAGTCCAGAGAAAGGGTAAAGCTCTCAATCCAAGAGAGGTTTTACAGAGCAAAGCAGAAACACCAGAGAGAGCAAAACAACAGCGGAAACAATAAGGAACCAAAGCACACACAGCCTGTCTAGATAGCCCCCTTTCTCCCTTGATTTCCAGGGTACTCGCACGAGGAGACTCCTTTAAAGGAGAATCCAGACGAACTGGACCAAATGCAAGGGAGAACCTCACTTGGCTTTGACTGCCAGAGGGTTATCGAGATATAAGGCAACAAGCGGAAGCACACAAAAGATCAGGATCGCAAGATACCAAGACCAAACAGTAACATACAACAAAGAAAAAACAGCAGGCAACACCAATCCTAATGACTAGGAGTTTTAGGGTCTTAAGCCAATTTACCAGAGCCGACTTCCCAGGTAGGGGAAGAGTCGGTCTTACCAAAACCTTGCTCGTCGGGAGCGAGTCGGCGCAGCCAAAAGTAAAAGGAGCAAAAGGGACAAAGGAAAGAAAAAAGAGATAAGAAATCAGAGAAGGGAAAAGGTGTCCTCGGGACACTTGGCTCAGATTTTCCCTTTTTGCAGCAACACACTCCGGCAGCTTTTGGAACCAGGGCTCAAGGTGGACTGGAATGCAGATCAGAGCCCAACACAGCCGAACCACGCCGCCTCAATTCAGGAATCCGATGGACAGGACTCCGGCGACACCGAGAGCTCAGCAATGCCACCAAACAGGAAACCCTCTCAGGTAACCGGCGGCACAGCTCTCAACTGGGAAGAAGTTCTCAGATTCAAGCCACAGCACCACAGATCGACTGAATCAGGAGAAGGAATAGCAGAGCCTTCAATATTGTGAACTTTTCCTCTTCGAACTTCTACCCACAATTGAGGACTTTATAACCGAGATAGGGCTGATCAGGGAAGTAAAGGGAGGCATCGGGAAGGAGGGGGAGAATTGAAGGCGGAAGGAGAACCGAGGAGTCGGGCGGCGGAGGGGAAATGGAAAGGCGCAGGTGAGTGAGAGAGAGAGATAACAAAGCGGCGCAAGGGAAGTGAGGGATTAAGGGTTTGGCTGAAAAAGGGGGTGGGATTATTTAGGGAGATGGGCTTGGGTTTGGGCTTAAGGAGGTTTTGGGCCTTGGGCTGGGATAAAGAGTATTGGGCCAACAATCCACACTTGAAGCTTAATTTCTTTATATTATGAAGTATTATATACTTGTTAGGTTAAAATAAACTCGAAGCTTAATTTCTTTATATTATGAAGTATTATATACTTGTTAGGTTATTTTGGTGTACTTTTTTAAAAAATAGTCAAAATTTACAAATGTTCTTCATGAGATCTTGAAGTTCGACTTGATAAAAAGATGTAGCTAGCAAAAAATCAAGAATCATAATTGAAATGAAGAAGAATGAGCCTAAATAGCGAAGCCGTGCTGGCTCAAAGCAATGGTTGTGGGCAAGGAAAATTAGCCTATGGCCCGCGGCAAAACCCGCAACCACACCTACGAACGGCCTCGGTCAATGCAGAAGGTTGTTTTGCGTTGAAGTTGACAATTTGGGTGAGAGTATTCCATGATACTTGGTGTTTTTTGGTGTTATAGGCAGTGGCGAATTCAAAATTTTAAAATTGGGACAGCTTATTTTCACTTATTTTCTCTTCAATATTGAATAATATTATCTTTGAGTAATGATGTGAAAATATTTTTCAACATTTTTTCATCTTTCCATCTTTAGTAAACATATGATAAGAATGGTGAAAAAGATAATACTTTTTCATCTTTTTTTTCTTATCAATCATTTTCCAATGAAAAATTTACTATCAAAATAAATACACCTTAAAAATAATTTGCAATAGCATTTAAGACTTGTATTGAATTCACTTTCACCATTTTTTCTTGGAAACACAATTTATCTAAACTTTGCAAAGATAGCTAGCTGATCATCTTTGCGGGAGATGTATTTGCGTTAACAGGCTTGAAAATAAAATAATGGTGGAAGTAGATTCGCGAAAGTGATGAATGACTAAAAATAATAATTAAAAGGTAAATTATTTATAATTATTAATAAAAACTACTTAAGAATGAAGTCATAAATACAATTTATATTATTTGAGGGCTATAGGCTATAATGCATTTAATTTTATAATTATAAAAAATAATTTTATAATTATTTATTATTATTATTTTAACTGAGACTATATTGAATAAAATGAAGGCTATTAGTAGAATTATCCATAAAAATTGGAGGCCTATAGCCATGTCCAATCACTCGAATTATTCTTATGAACTTAGGATCTTATTGGGCTTCAAGTACAAGTGAGGTGAAGCCCAAAGAGAGATATATCATTATCAATTTGTATCCTCCTAAAAGATTAAGATTATTTACTGAATTATTTGCTTTTTTTTTTAAATTGGAATTCGTAATTGATCACCACTTTTTTAAACATGAATTAAGAACCTATGCTATTGTCACCTTCTCCCTTATATATGCACGCCAACACCACACAAAAATTATAGTATATATTATCGATCTCACTTCAAAACTCAACACTCTTTAATAGTTGTCTTCGTGGTGGTGAGAAGAAAGTGCTCATTGTTCGACATCAGAATTACCCTAATTATTGAGATTGAGTCTATTTTCCGTTTTTAGTGCATGTCTATTGGATTCTCACACAAATCACTGCCTCAATTTAATTTGTGGAACCTAATGATGATCTATTTTCTAGTGCTCCAAATTTATTTTCCTTTTCTACTACAATTTTTTTTCAAACTGTGTTTACATGCATCTGGAGAAACTTCGATCTATAACGATTTCACACTATGAATCTACATGATCACTGAAATATTCTAATGTGGTTGTTTTCACATTTTTCCCTACTGGAGGACTATGCAATCCAATTTCGATGGCCCAACTGATGAGCCCGCTCATTTATGGGCCTTCTTCGGATGCAATGAACTGCAAGTGTAATTTAATTTTAGATGTGGACATCTTCATTCACTTTTTACTTTAGTGTTCCACTTTTCTTTGTCTACATGTTTTGACGATGTTTTCACATTTTTTAATGTGATTCAACCACCCATGCTCTTAGCCCATGCTCTTAGGGTGTGTCTGCTTTGAGGTATAAAGGAGGGATAAATTTCATTTACCACCTTATATTTTGTTTATTTTGATGTATAAAAAAATTTGGGCAGATTGTATAATTTTTCGGGCAGCCCCTTATCCCTTGAGAAATGGCTAATTTTATACCTAACAGAGGGTGGTATAATTTTATACCATCTTATAAGGAGTGGATAAATATATTATCCTTCAAATCAAATAAAATGTAACAAATGTGATCCTCACTTTAAGTAATAAGTTTATGTCTCATTATATTATCCCTCCATTTAGAGGGATAAAAAGCAAACACACCCTTAAAGTAAGAGTAAGGGGCCATTTCCAACTCGTTGGTTTCTCTAGTCTATGATTAATTGTTCTCCCTTGAATATGTCCATGTTTTGTATAAATGAATCGTTCTTCTTTTTAGTACGTTAAATAAGGCACATCCCACTCTACGTGTTTACTTGGGGGCGATGGTTAGGCCGGAGCTCCCGAAGTACTCCCACATTTGTTGCTGTAACGGTTTTCTTTTTTGGTTTTCTCTTAGACGAGCACTCTTTTTCCTTGTTACGGTTTTTCTCTTTTGATTTTCTGTAACAAGGTTTTAACGAGGCTCGACCCTTGTTTAGCGTTCTGTGCTTTTTTGGATTTATTAGGTTTTTTTTTTTCTCTTTTTTGACTCTTCAATAAAATCGTATTTTAAGTATTAATAATGCAAAAAACTACTTAAACCAAATTCAATAAATAATACTAGTAATAAGCTTATAATTAATATGTCTTAGTAATAGTAATTTGACGGTTAAAACAAAAGTTAATGAAAGTGTATCGCCCACGCAATGACGTTATCTCTTAGGGGGTGTTTGAGTGGCCATTTAATGCGCTATTGCTTAGTATAACAGCCCATTTTATGTGTTTGATATATTTATTTCAGATCATGGAGGGCCCGCTATTTTGCCAAAGCCCGTCCCACAATCCACTGTTCCTTCGCGAAAATAGAACCAGCGTCGACCATCGGTTCCATTTCCATGGATTCTACAGTAATCACTACTATTTTCGATGATTACAAATTTGCCCTCCAAACTCATTTCAAAAAATAAATTCATTCCCTCTTTAAGACACATCTCATTCTCTATTTACTTTTTTTTTAGCGCCAAAGTGTTGAGGTCGTCTTCTACACGACGGACAACCGCCAGATATCAGCCCAAGCTATAGGTATTCCAATAATTTTGATTAGCTTCTTGTAGAGTCAGGTGCGAATTGGTGTTTCTTTGTGCAAATTCGGCGATTTCATTTTTCACCCAGCACACACGCATCTATCTAGGGTTTTTTTACATACCAATTTTATTGCAAACAAAGAAGGGGTTACCCGATTTTGATATCTTTTGTTAATTGGGTTTTAAATGTGACTGCGATTTATTTTTAATTCAATTTGCTGTTGGTTTTCGGCAGGAATTCCATCCTACGTATAATCTCTGTCATGTCTGTGAACCCAATTCCAGATTTGTGGTTTACTGATTGAATTTACTCATCAGGTAAGTCGAAATAGTGCTCACCGTTCGTTACCTGGGTATCTGAGCAAACTGAAAACTTATTTTTCTATCATTTACTTGTAAATAACATGAATTTGTTGCTCCTTTCTGGCATTTGAGAGTGTTGTTGAATGATTTGTGGAGTTTTCCTATCGATAATTGTGAAGTTACCATCTGAAGTCAAGGATTTAAGTATGGAGGGCATGTATGTTTAACATTTTTTTTTCATAGAGGTTATGCTACATTTATATAATATTTGGCGATGCTTGTGCTGGTGCAATGTGTAATGTTCATCGATACAGTTTTGGTGGCTTGTTGAATCGTGATTATGTTGGTGTTGGTTGATATGTTGTGATAGTGTAGTATGCTGAGTTGCTAAATGCATTTTTTATGATTTCAATGTTGTTGTGTATATGGCTGCACAAACTGAAAACTTGTTTAGTGAGGCATCCCTTCTTTGTGTTGCAGTAGTTACTGGGCTATGTGTAGTGTGTGTTCGTCAAAATGCAATCACAATGTCGTTTAAGAGCATACGTGTATTCCATGGTTGAAGAAATACTGCTTAATCTTATGTCGCAACTGGCCGTAGTTGTCCATCATGTAGCCACAGTTAGGTCCCGCAAGAGGAAACGTAGTTCAACGGTTGAACCCTTTGCTTTGATACAACGTATGCCTGATCAAATTAAGCACTTAGATAGGATGGTAAATTTTAGTGATGTTGACTGGATAGTTAATTTAAGAATGGATCGCAACACATTCGGTCGGTTGTGCCAATTATTACTGGCAGGCATGAGGAATGGCAGGTTCGTTACCGTAGAGGAACAAGTAGCCATGTTCCTGTCGGTCCTAGCCCATCATAAAAAAAACCGCGTGGTTAGGTTCAATTTTTGGCGTTCCGGGCAGACGGTATCACACTACGTACACGTTGTCTTGAAAGCTATCTTGTCTTTACACGTGCTACTTCTCGTTAAACCAAAGCCAGTCGATGAAGAGTGCATAGATTCTAGATGGGGATGGTTTAAGGTAAACTATATAGTTTATGTATATTTTTTTAATTTACTTTGCACATGATTCAATCTCATTTTACATTCTACTGCCTATTGAGTGAATTGCTAATGCACTATTTTGTCATTACGTTGTCAGGGCTGCTTAGGGGCACTGGATGGCACCTACATCGATGTTATGGTGCCAAACAAGGATAAATCGTGATATAGAACCCAGAAGGGACAGATTGCAACTAACACATTGGCGGTGTGCGATCGACACCTACAGTTTGTGTACGTTCTCCCTGGATGGGAAGGTTCCGCCGTGGATTCTAGAGTCTTGCGCGATGCACTCACGAGGGTTCATGGGTTCAGAGTACCTAAGGGTAATCAAAGAGACTAGTTATCATTACAAACGGTTAATTCAAGCTGCATTAATTGTGAAATTTATTTCATTAATTCTCTTTTTGTTAAATTGTATGTGCTCGTAGGCAATTACTACCTGTGCGATAACGGCTACGCAAATTGTGAAGGCTTTTTGGCACCGTACAAAAGCGTTAGATATCATCTCAAAGAATGGGGCCCTCTTGCTGCTAGACCACAAAACGCCCGAGAACTTTTCAATTTGCGCCATGTAAAGGCACGTAACGCAATTGAACGTGCCTTTGGTATCATGAAAATGAGATGGGGCATTCTCCGAAGCACCTCCTGCTACCCTGTCAAGGTTCAAAATCGATTGATCATGGCATGTTTTGTCATCAACAATTTCATAAGGACTAACATGCTTGTAGATCCAATAGAGCAGCAATTTGACAATCAATATGTGGAAACTGCGGATACTGAATCTGATAATGAGGAATACATCGATGGCGTTGAGCCTTCACCGGAGTGGAACGCGGCAAGGGACAATTTAGCACAGATAATGTGGTAGCAATATCTAGTATCAACTTAAGTTTGGTTGTGCGTGTGGCTGATAAAGACTTACTACTTCTTTGATTATATCATTTTGTGTTTCCTACTTATGTAATGCTAGTTTTGAAAACTATAGGTTATAGTTTATTGTGATCATGAGACTTCTTTTTTATGATTGAACTAGCGTTGATTTAAACTTGTTGGAGAATTGTGTTTATTTGTATGGTGGTATGAGTGCTTCAGACTTGAAAAATAAATTGTTGGAGTAAAGTTCACTGTTTTTTGGTCTTTATTACACTCTACAGGCATAGCCTACTATGGCTTTTCTTTTTGTTGTAGTAAGTGCTGGGATGATTATCTAATTTGGCTCATGGCTATGTATTTAGAGAAACAAAAGCCTTTTTTTTTTTTGTAGTTTGAAATTGGGATTATTACTTTTGTTTTGGCTTGTGGATATGTAGTGAAAACAGTTGATCTGCGTCTGAGCTTGGCTTAGTTACAGAATATAAGAAAGTCTATATCTATACATAATATAAGTGAGAAAAACAAAATAAAAAGAATATGTTTATGTATTTAGAAATTTTAATATTTGTATACAGACAACTAATTATTTATCTACAAATTTATATTAGAATTAATACAAATTGAACTTTTAAACATATATTTTAACATTAAAGATATCTAAATTAAACTTATGAATGGTTAAATCTAAATTTTGTTGAAATAATATTTTACTTTTAAACTTATGAATGGTGAAATAATATTTTGTTGGTAGATGATCTTATTTGGTTCTATATAAAAAAAGAGTGAAACAACATTCTTTTGAAAGTGCTCTAGTCTATATAATATCTTTATATTATATACTCCCTCCGTCCCCGAAATGGCTTCCTCTTTGGGGACGGCACGAGTTTTAATAAAAAGTTGTAAAATGTATTGATAGTGGAGAAAAAGTGATATAATTATTATTGGAAGTTGTGAAAAATGTTATAATTAGTATTGAGAGTGGTGAAAAGTGAAAAGTAAGAATAAATAAAGTATTGTTAGTGGTGGGGTAGGTTTCCAAAAATGGAAAGAAAGAAAGAGGAAGTTATTTGGGGGACGTCCCAAAATGGAAAAAGAGGAAGTTATTTTAGGGACGGAGGGAGTATTTTTTTATTCATAAAAAAATATTCAATATACGTTTTAAATTAAAAATTATGATAAAAATAATTAAAAATAAATTATAACAAATAAGTTATGTTAATTAAATTTTTTAAATAGTAAACATTTTCTTTTTATTCTCCCTCATCTCCCATTTTTATTAACTTCTATCATTGCCTTCAATTGATGAATTTATTACAAAATTGCCACAAATTGTGTTTTCATATATAGATATAGATTTCCACCTGCTACTTTTGTTCTTTTTTTTTTGTTCTTTTTTTCGCATGCTGCATTTATTTTATTAGAGAACTTCATTAGAATATCTCATTTTTTAAAAGTGGTTATGTGTCAATCAAAGCAATTACTCCTAAACTCATATGTATCTACTCACCCATTTTAATCAAGTTCTGAAATATCATCAATGCACCTGCACCGCCAAATCTTGTAACTTTCGAGTCCAAAAGAAAGCTGCACTAAATTGAATTCGTATTCACCTACCCGTAATTAACCATGTCCAACAATCACCAAGTTACCTTCTATACAAATTATCTATTTAAATCCATCACTTATGCAGTTAGAAATTACACATAAACAAACCCAAAAAAAAAAAAAAATAGTGTGTGAAAATGAAGTTATCTGATGTACCTAGCCAATATTTGTTTTTCTACAACCTCAAATGGGAATCTGCTATGGATGAGTTGCTACTCCGTCGTGTCCTTCAGATGGAGGACGAGTGCTTCCCCATCCCGGCGTATCAGTCTATGCATGCGCTTACTACCGCCATGATCGCCATCAACAAAAAATTCGAGAAAAGCTTGAGTCTTTCGGAAGTCAAAAAACGTATGGAGTTCCTCGAGAAGAGGTACAATACCTTCAAGAAGCTGACGCGTACAAAACAAACTCGCTGGGTCCTTGAGAGCAATGAGATTGTGGCAGCAAGTGAAGTATGGGAGATAATAATCATGGTAAAACTATATTTTTGCTATAGTTTTTTCATTTAAGTAATTGCAATATGTCTTTCATAGCAAAGTTGTCAAGGTTATGTCATCTGTGTGTTATAGGAGAACTTCTTCGTTGGAGCGTACTTGCGTGAGGGAGAGCCGGAGTATTACACCATGTGCTTGCTCTTCGGAAAGACTGACATCAAGAAAGAGCCGTCGCACACGGTCATACTCATCAGTGACTCGCCGAACCCAACAATCAGCCACACTCTGCAAATAATCTCTTCATCGCCTGATGAGGAGGTGAACCCATCTGCTGCACATAGGCCAAGCCAAGCCGTGCGAAAGTTGTTTGCCGACGATGCTATGTCGTGCGTTGCCCCTATGCCAACAGTCGACAATGTCGGCTCAAACCCACGTCCAAAACCTATTTCCAGGATGCCGCCGACTGGTTGGCGCAAGCGCCGTGGGGGCAAGACAACCAACGTCGAAAGCTCTTGCGCGTCCTCGAGTCCACACAAGTAAATTGAACCCTCTGATGGTGGTGTTATATGGTAGTGTTAAGATAGTTTTTGTGTGTGTGAAACCTCTATGACTATGAAAATAACTCCACCTGAATGTCTATTTTAGGATGCAGCAAAAGGTCTTTAGTTCTTGCTGTTTAATCCTTATCTTTTGTATGCTTTTGTTGTTCATTTGGCATAGTTCTTGAAGCCATGAACAATCATGTATATATATGGTTATGAAATCTACTGTGTACTATGATTTGAATGCCAAAATGTTGAATCGAAAGAAGATATAGCTAACCTAACAATTGCAATCATAAGAGATACATTTCATTAATACCAAAACTCCTCTACGGTGCCAAAATACCAAACCACAAAGTAACATATATATATATATGGCATCATAGATAATATGATACGCTCGAGATATATGGCATCTTACAAAAGGTCGATCAACACAAATAGAGGATATCCTAAAATGAGTCACAAGAGCTGTTACGTAGTCTTCATACTTGCTATAGGTTTTAATCACAAAAGGGATATTAACATCAACTACTTTGCCAAATTATAATTTGAACCTAGTTTAACTTCGACTCCAGCAGATACGCAACGTACTGGGCCTTAGCATCCTCCGGCAGCCCAATAAATATCTCAAGATGCTGCACCTTATCAGCCAACATTTCGCACACTTCGAACTTCTCCTTCGTGGACAATCCAGATATAGCCCCAAGTTTCTCAAATACGGTCTGCCGAGCTTGCCCAAGGTCAAATTCATAACCAATGCGAGTTACAAGGTCCCCGAGCCTCAGTCTAGTGTCGCGACCAATTTCACCAAGCACATCACACAATCTATCAAACTCATCAGGCGACTTGCGTTTCTTCTTGGAACCACCTCCTCTGTTGCATTTTTTCTCAGTCTGGCAAACACTTACCTCTGCCTCGTCGGTTGGAACCTCCTCATCAGCTGAATTGAAATATGCCCCACGGTCCTCCTGCGCAATGTTTTCAGCAGTGTACATGTCATGAACAGCTTCCATTAGATCTTCGGCTTGAACTCCATTGGCCCTATCTTTCCCAAATATCTCCTTCCAGTCATCGAGCATGGGCCAGCTCTTAAATCGCATGTTCAGAGCATTTTTATCTTTCTGCACGCAAATGACACATCAACATACATTTCATTCATCTATGGAATGCAGTGTCACGAAGACAAATACCTTGACAATTAGCTCCCATTGGTCGTTGTCGCAGTCGATCATGAAGGTGCCTTTGTGATTGAAGCTTACACCGCTGATATCAAGCATCCCTAAGAGGGAGTTGTAAGATTTTTTCCAAGCACTGATCTTTGAGTTAATGTGGGGCATGCCTTTGATGTCAGTATCTAGAAATTCCTTACGGATTGACTCCTCAAGCTTGGTCAGATAGCCGCCCCTAAAGCCATTGTCTGCATTCCAGCCTTGAGCAACGATTTCCTTCAACGATGCCAGCAATATCTCCTCTTCCTTTGTCGACCAGCTACGACGGGTCTTGTCCGTCTTACTTACCCTGCCTCGGCAACCCTCGGTGCTCCTTGCTTGCATATCTTAAACCACAGTTAGTGAGCATACCATTAAAACATGTGCAGTTGCATAATAAAATCGACCCAAGCTTGCAAATGGTGAGGGCACAAAAAGAGGGTTGGCTGTCGGGGCTCAAACACGCTGTACACTCATGCATTTTTTTTGTCCACAGATACAACATCATATGATTCATATCGAAAAATTCCATATTATTCACAGAATAAGGAGAAATCTATAAAGATGACCCAACAACTACCGATAGGTAAGCAAAACTCTAGACACGAAGGCGTCATATACAAAGAAATTGCTCCATAAACCATAGGTAACCTCAAGATACCGTAACAAAATTTCCCTTGTACACCCGAACTAACCTTGTTGCCTCGCATTGCTTGCCATGGATGTGTCGAGCAGACGAAAAATCCCTACCCCGATAAGCAGCGACAAGTGCCCAAAATCCCTACCCCGATAAGCAGCGACAAATGCCCCGTTGCAGATTCTTCTTCTCCGGTATTCAACTTGGCGCCAAGGTCTGTGTTGCCTCGATGAGCAGTGAATGAAAAATGGGGGGAATTCCTATTTAACAAAGAAAAATGGGGAGAATTTTCCCGCTATAATGACCTAGTGACATGTGAGGGTATTTCAGTATTTTACAAATGGAATTTAAGGGCAAAATAGGGCATTCAAATTATAGTGTTGATTGTAATGGAGGCTACCAATCAGCCGAGTTGGTATTTCGATAATTTAACGTTGCATATCAAACATATACGACCAGCATCATATCAATGCCTCTAGCCTGCAAATTAATCCTATTTTTAGCAACATTGACTAAACCTAACCACCTACTCAAACACCCCCTTAGAGTCTTAGTATTAATGCAGAAAACTACTTGAACCAAATTTGCTTTACCATATTATTGTCAATAAATAATAGTAATGACTATATATTAAACTTGATAATTAATAAACGAAAATAAAAGTGTATGAACTCAATTTAAACAAATAAAAGTGGTGCCAAATTTAATAAATGACTAAATGCACATAAGGAGTTACAAATGTTGATTAGGCTGAAAACAAAAGTTACTATTTACGTCATTCAGTTTCGTTATTATAATATATAGTATATATATTAGGCGTGAAATGACGCAACGTGAAACGACGTTATCTCAGCGTGAATAAAAATCGTACTCCAAATTTATTAGTAATCCGACGTCGGAAAATATAAAATAATAGAAAAAGTCGGCAACCGTTGTTGTTTACGCATGCAAACCAGCATTTCATCATCACCTAAAATAAATTTATGCAACCGAGCCTGAAAATCCAGCATTACTGGGATAATGCCAAAATATTAATGGAAAGTGGATTCAGCATTTCAAAATTGGTCAATCACTACATTCATTGTTCCTGCGCTATACTAAATTTTTGGTTTGACATTCAGACTAAAAAATTGCAGAAGGCCTGCATTAAATGTTGAAGGTTGGAAATTGGTGTTTAAGAAACTACAGAAAAATGCAGACAAAACTGGGACATACGGTGCATTATTTCCTTCTTCCACTTGCCATTTTCTATCCGGAGCCATTTATCTTCTTGTCTCTCTCAATTCTCAAAAGAGATGACTCATAACCAACATGATTTTACAGTCTCAAAACATTACATACACGCAACAATATTGTATATATTTAGAAATGTGAGACGTAGTATCCGATATATATGAATTTCGTTATCTATCTACTTGATAATTAATGCGCCTACGTGGTTGCAGAATAATTCCTTATGCATTCTTCACCTCTTATACGTTTGAGTCATTCTGGTTGATTCTTTATATGTATATAAATAAAAACTGCAGTAGCATTAATAAAAGATTTCGTTGACTAGATAAACGACGACGTGCGTACGCTTGAGTTGATGTAGGGATCAGATTTTGACTTAAGAGGAAACATAGTCAATATATTATTTCAAGTTGTGTGAATTAATTGTGAAGAAACATCTCTCATGTATGGTGGAGTTAACAATCTCCACCTACAAAATCCTCACCAATGACCAACCCCTACTATTACTCACTTCCGCCACTAGGCCATCTCTAAAGGACATATATATCCCTCATTTTATGTATGTTAATTTGTAGAAAGAGGGTATATTGTACATCTAATTAGTACTTCTTCAGTCTAAGATAAAATTTTATATTTTTCTTTTTCGGAGACGGTCCACAAAAAAATTTTCTACTTCCTCCGTCCCACGAATCTTGAGTTACTTTCCTTTTTCGGTTGTCCCACGCATCTTGAGTAATTTCCTTGTATGACAAAAAAATTCCTCTTTATTCACCTTTTCACTTTTTCACCATACCACACACTTAACACACTAAATACTGGAGTATTTTTTTAATTCTCGTGCCGAAAAGAATTGACTCAAGATTCGCGGGACGGATGAAATATCTATTTTTGAACTATACTCCATCACTTATAATACTCTATTTACCCTTAATATTCACATTTTCACCGCTCTTAATACTAATTCCAATACATTTTCACCACTTTCAATACACTCAATTTTTTCTCCACTCTCAATACACCCAACAACTTTTTCTTAAAACTCATGTCATTCCCTCCCAGAAAGTTCTTTCATAAATGGAGGGAGTATTATTTTATTTAATAAAAGTAATATATATATATATATATATATATATATATATATTTATTTATTTATGATCTTTATCATATTTAATTTTTTAATTAGCAATTCAGTCTATTTTATTCTACAAGTATATATAGTAAAACCTCTTTAAAATAATACTCAATAAATCAACAAACTCTTTAAACTAATAAATTTCTTTGGTCCCGACTTGAATTAGTTCAAAAATGATCAATTTTGATTTATAGAGGTCCCAAAATTATTAATTTATAGAGGTTTTACTATATTTTTTTATAAAAAAATATAGCATTCATACAGACATATATATTAAGGTATTGATAATATATATATATATATATATATATATATATAATAGTGACTTACTGTTATTTTCACTTATCTAGTTAAATTCTAGTATATGATATTTATCTTTTTTGGAATTTTAAAAAGAGTTCCAAATATATATAAAATATATTTTGGACAAGGTATTGTAATTAATTAATGTATTGTTGTAGCATTTTAATATCTAATGAATTAATAAATTATTTTAAATATTTAATTTACACAATTATCCTTAAAAGTAAATATTTCTTTCGTCTATGATAAAACTTTCTAGGAGGGAGTGCCATGAATTTAAGATGAGATTGTTGAGTATATTGAGAGTGATGAAAATTTGCTATAATTAGTACTCCCTCCGTCCATGAAAGAACTTCCTATGAGGGAGTGACACGGGTTTTAAAAAAAAATATTGTTGAGTGTATTGAGAGTGGATAAAAGGTAGTTGAGTGTATTGGGAGTGGTGAAAAGGTGTTATAATTAATATTGAGAGTTGTGAAAAGTGAAAAGTAAGAGGATTATAAGTGGTGTGGTATAGTCCAAAAATAGGTAAGAAGTTCTTTTGTGGACGTCCCAAAAAGGAAATATATGAATTTCTTTCGTGGACGGAGGGATTATTAATTAAGAGTGATAAAAAAGGTGAAAAGTAAAGGTAAATGAGTATTATAAGTTGTAGGGTATAATTCAAAAATTGAATATGAAGTTTTTTTTGTGAACGTTTCAAAAATAAAAAATATAAAGTTATATAATTAATGAAGGAAATATGTAATAGGGACACAGCAGACAATTTCTAATATGTGGTCAAAACATTTTTTATTAGTAACGATAGTATAGAGATGTATTATTGTTTATATACAATCACGCACATACCAAAGACATTTATTACATGCATCATCAATTAATTCAAAAAAGCTACATCTACAATTAAAACACAGAGATGTCACCTTGAGCTTGCATCCTTTAAATTCTGAAATTCTTGCCACTTTCCGCTTAC